>NC_091955.1:4693284-4730784 GCF_031021105.1 Erythrolamprus reginae | reverse complement strand
ATCTCTGGGGGGAGTGGTCCCAGCGTTCTCACGTCGCTTCTGATCTTCCCCACAACTAACCTCAGATTGTGCCCCCTTGTTCTTGTGTTCACTTTCCTATTAAAAACACTTCCCTCCTGAACCTTATTTAACCCTTTAACATATTTAAATGTTTCGATCATGTCCCCCCTTTTCCTTCTGTCCTCCAGACTTTACAGATGGAGTTCATTAAGTCTTTCCTGATACGTTTTATGCTTAAGACCTTCCACCATTCTTGTAGCCCATCTTTGGACCCGTTCAATTTTGTCAATATCTTTTTGTAGATGAGGTCTCCAGAACTGAATACAGTACTGTATTCCAAATGTGGTCTCACCAGCACTCTATATAGCCTGAATCATAATCTCCCTCTTTATGCTTGTTATACCTCCAGCTATGCAGCCAAGAATCCCACTTGCTTTCCCTACTGCCTGACTGCACTGTTCACCCATTTTGAGACTGTCAGAAATCAGGACCCCTAAATCCTTCTCTTCTGAAGTTTTTGCTAACACAGAACTGCCAATGCAATACTCAGATTGAGGATTCCTTTTCCCCAAGTGCATTATTTTACATTTGGAAACATTAAACTGCAGCTTCCATTGCTTTGACCATTTATATATTTATATACCATATATACCATACGTGTACATACATATTATACACAGGCACATAAAAATATACATTATCTATATATACATAGATATATCTATCTAAATCTACGGGGAAACCCAACCCATCTCCGTATCAGTGAATTCCAGAGAAATCACCGCGTGGCCGAAACCAATCTATGAACAAATTCATTAGTCCTGGTTGCTACAGGAAATGATTCATCTTACGTAGGTCACAGTCTTTAATCTCTCTAACTCTGCAAATCTGTCATTGGTGGCGACGGTTTTAAAATACGATATACTCTGAATTTTGCTCTTTAAAACCCGTGGTCTTTCTACGGCTTTTCCTTGCGACTTTTTCAGCCCACGTTTCCTCGTTTATTGCATTTCTCCATTCTGATTTTAATTAAACGCCACATCTTTTATCATACAAACAGGTAAGCTCTTCACCTACGACCACAATAGAGGCCACGATTTCAGTCACTAAGCAACAATGTTCTTAAGTGAGTTTTTCTTCATTTTTCCACCCTTCTTGCCACCGATGTTAGGTGAATCACTATAGTTGTTAACTTAGTAATGTAGTTGGGTTACTTAGTAACATGGTTGTTAAGTGGATTTGGCTTTAAGCCAAGATATTGTAAATTAGATATAGTTTATATCTAGGGCTATGGATAATTTCTTGTATAATTCAGATTTTGTAGAGCCAATTGATCGTATGCAAATACGACTTTTTAATATGTTTGTAAGTGACATAGGGGAAGGTTTGGTAGGGAAGGTTTGCCTATTTGCCCATGACTCTAAAGTGTGCAATAGGGTTGATATTCCTGGAGGCATCTGTAATACGGTAAATGATTTAGCTTTACTAGATAAATGGTCAAAGCAATGGAAACTGCAGTTTAATGTTTCCAAATATAAAATAATGCACTTGGGGAAAAGGAATCCTCAATCTGAATATTGTATTGGCAGTTCTGTGTTAACAAAAACTTCAGAAGAGAAGGATTTAGGGGTAGTGATTTCTGACAGTCTCAAAATGGGGTGAACAGTGTGGTCGGGCGGTAGGAAAAACAAGTAGGATGCTTGGCTGCATAACTAGAGGTATAACAAGCAGGAAGAGGGAGATTGTGATCCCGCTATATAGAGCGCTGGTTGAGACCCCATTTGGAATACTGTGTCCACTTCTGGAGACCTCACCTACAAAAAGATATTGAGAAAATTGAACGGGTCCAAAGACGGGCTACAAGAATGGTGGAAGGTCTTAAACATAAAACGTATCAGGAAAGACTTCATGAACTCAATCTGTATAGTCTGGAGGACAGAAGGAAAAGGGGGGACATGATCGAAGCATTTAAATAGGTTAAAGGGTTAAATAAGGTTCAGGAGGGAAGTGTTTTTAATAGGAAAGTGAACCCAAGAACAAGGGGGCACAATCTGAGGTTAGCTGGAGGAAAGATCAGAAGCAATGTGAGAAAATATTATTTTACTGAAAGAGTCATAGATGCTTGGAACAAATTTCCAGCAGACATGGTTGGTAAATGCACAGTAACTGAATTTAAACATGCCTGGGATAAACATATATCCATCCTAAGATATGTTAAAGGGTTAAATAAGGTTCAGGAGGGAAGTGTTTTTAATAGGAAAGTGAACACAAGAACAAGGGGACACAATCTGAAGTTAGTTGGGGGAAAGATCAAAAGCAACATGAAAAAATATTATTTTACTGAAAGAGTAGTAGATCCTTGGAACAAACTTCCAGCAGACGTGATTGGTAAATCCACAGTAACTGAATTTAAACATGTCTTTTTCTGCCATCAGTCTTCTATGTTTCTCTGTTTCTAAATATGCATGCAAGAGTGAGTAGAGGATCTTTTAAAAAAAATATTTTTATTGTGAAATTTCAAGAGTTTCACAAACATAATTAAGAACACATAATAACAATAAGATAAAGAGTAGAGGAATTTTCAACACACCTTAGAACTATTTGGGAAAAAGTCTGACATTTCTATGTCCCTGTACTGTCAAAGAATTACAATAGATTTGTAGCAGTTCGTTCATCCACGAACACCAACTAGCAGTCAGAGAAACATGATGAAAACTCTTTAATTTCACAACATATGGACAGACTTAACCATCATTTCGACTGGAAAACTGTGACCACCCTAAACGTAGTCAAATCCAAAAATGAAAGCTTGCCGGTCAGACAAAAGCAGCCATTGACGGACACACAGAGACCAACAACGTTTACACGCCATTCAAAAGATCCAATTTTAAAAAACAGCTTAAAAAGGAAAATTAAAAAAACAAAACCAAACAGAACAGCTCCTCAGGCAGTAGGAAAAGCAAGTAGGATGCTTGGCTGCATAGCTAGAGGTGTAACAAGCAGGAAGAGGGAGATTGTGATCCCCTTATATAGAGCGCTGGTGAGACCACATTTGGAATAATACTGTGTTCAGTTCTGGAGACCTCACCTACGAAAAGATATTGACAAAATTGAACGGGTCCAAAGACGGGCTACAAGAATGGTGGAAGGTCTTAAGCATAAAACGTATCAAGAAAGACTCCATGAACTCCATCTGTATAGTCTGGAGGACAGAAGGAAAAGGGGGGGACATGATCGAAACATTTAAATATGTTAAAAGGTTAAATAAGGTTCAGGAGGGAAGTGTTTTTAATAGGAAAGTGAACACAAGAACAAGGGGACACAATCTGAAGTTAGTTGGGGGAAAGATCAAAAGCAACGTGAGAAAATATGATTTGACTGAAAGAGTCGTAGATGCTTGGAACAAACTTCCAGCAGACGTGGTTGGTAAATCCACAGTAACTGAATTTCAACATGCCTGGGATAAACATATATCCATTGTAAGATGAAATACAGGAAATAGTATAAGGGCAGACTAGATGGACCATGAGGTCTTTTTCTGCCATCAGTCTTCTATGTTTCTATCAACAATCAAGAGTCAAATAAATATGGATTAAGACTAGACATTCAAGCAATAAACAACAATTTAACCAAGAAACTTTAGTGGAGAAAACAAAACTGACAAAGCAAGATATTGTACAACAGCTTCAGATAGGGAAGATGTTCCCTATCTGAGCCGTGAAATACGTTCAAGAAAACAACCAAGGAGTCTATCATTATTCCTTCTTCCGAAAACCATGGGTTTTTTTCGGGCAGAGTTACATCTTATTTGAAAGCTGTGGCGGTGCCGAGTTTTAACCTTTTGTTCTGTCAGTTGTTCCTTCCAAACAATCCTCAAATGCACATCAGACATTAGTAGGAAAGACATAAATGCTGGTGGCATGACTTGTCCTTCGGAGCCTGGATTTGGGATGGCAGGAATTGTCTCCATCTGTTAAATCTACATTTCTACAAATTTCAGACACACACACGTTTGAAAATTCAAAACAATGTTCTTTATAATGAAAATTCACTTAAACCAAGCCCTCTTTTGGTATAGCCAAGTGCACTCGTCTCCAAACAAACTGGTAATTTGTACAAGTCCCTTATCAGTTCTGTGATACTTAGCTTGCAGCTGTGAGGCAATTCACAGTCCTTCTTCTTTCACAAAGTGAAACACACTTTGCTCTGGGTTAGTTTCAAAGCGGGGGAAAATCAGCACACAAAAAGTCAAAGTCAGTAAAGCAGTCACGAAACACAACGATCAGATAATCCTCCACAATGGCCAAACCCACAGGCAGCTCTTTATAGCAGCCTCACTAATGACCACAGCCCCACCCAACCACAGGTGGCCTCATTTTCTTTGATAATAATCTCTCAGTTGTTGTTGCCTATGCATCGCTCTCCACATGCGTGGCTGTATCATTAACTCTTGTTCTGAATCCAAGGAGGAGCTAGATAATTGATCTCCTTCTGAGCTGTCTGCCCCACTCTCCTCCTCCCTGTCACTCATGTCTTCTTGGTCAGAGGAGCCTTCATCAGCAGATTCCACCAGGAGCAAAACAGGCCTGCAGCATGTGGATGTCTCCCCCACATCCACAGTCCTTGGAGCAGGAGCTGGGCCAGAGCGAACCACAACAGAGTTAGGTGAAAAATAAAAAATAAAAAAGGGTTTATTTCATTCAGTTCAAATTAGACGAAGCTTAATTTTAATTCCTACGAATTCTCTGCCAGTCACGGAGTTAACAGATTTTCCTCTCCAAGTGCATTAAAAATCATAATTTGGGAGCAACTTTCAAAAGTCCTTTAATTACAGTCCTTTAAGAAATGTCCTTGTTTATGGAGGAGCTGACAAGTTAATAGTTATGCTTTGAATTATAGCCCTTTGCATAAAATAAGGGTATATATGAATTGGGTTATTTTTCTCATGCAGAAAGAGTATTAAATACCTGTCAAATGAGATTTATGCTGCCAAAAATAGACGGCTTCCAAGGTCCATTAGGCTACTTAAAGCGGGGAACTGATTTGAGAAGTAAGAAAACTGACTAATAAGCAGATCATTAAGTCACTTTTTTTTCTCACTTAAAGGAAGCCTCGTGCATGATAATAAGAGTCCATTAATCAACTGAAGTACAGATACAAGCCACAAATAAATATACGTAAATCATGAGGGGTTTCTATACAGTGGTACTTCTACTTACAAACTTAATTCGTTCCATGACCAGGTTATTAAATAGAGATGTTTGCAAGAAGAAGCCATTTTTCCCATAGGAATCAATGTAAAAGCAAATAATGGGTGCGATTGGGGAAACCACAAGGAGGGTGGAGGCCCTGTTTCCTCCCAGGAGATTCCCAGAGGAGGCCCCACGGAGGCTTCTCCCCACATTTTCCGGCCCTGTTTCCTCCCAGGAGATTTCCTAGAGAGGCTCCATGGAGGCTTCTCCCTGCCTTGTCCGGCCCTGTTTCCTCCCAGGAGATTCCTAGAGAGGCCCCATGGAGGCTTCTCCCCACATTTTCCAGCCCTGTTTCCTCCCAGAAGATTTCCTAGAGAGGCCCCATGGAGGCTTCTCCCAGCCTTTTCCAGCCCTGTTTCCTCCCAGGAGATTCCTAGAGAGGCCCCACAGAGGCTTCTCCTCACCTTTTTCAGCTCTGTTTCCTCCTGGGAGATCCCACAGAGGCATCTCCCCGCCTTTTCCGGTCCTGTTTCCTCCCAGGAGATTCCTAGAGAGGCCCCACGGAGGCTTCTCCTCACCTTTTCCAGCTCTGTTTCCTCCTGGGAGATCCCACAGAGGCATCTCCCTGCCTTTTCTGGTCCTGTTTCCTCCCAGGAGATCCCTAGAGAGGCCCCACGGAGGCTCCTCCTCACCTTTTTCGGCCCTGTTTCCTCATGGGAGATTCCTAGAGAGGCCCCACGGAGGCTTCTCCTCACCTTTTCTGGCCCTGTTTCCTCCCAAGAGATTCCTAGAGAGGCTCCACAGAGGCTTCTCCCCGCCTTTTGCGACCCTGTACTTTGGAAGTATCATGCTCAAATGTTTCTGTCATAGGACTAGAGAAGACGTACACACGCATAAACACACACACCAGTGATGGGCTCCTATGGGTACGGCTTATTTTGTGGGTGTGGCTTAATGGTCATGTGACTGGGTAGGAGTGGCTTGCCAGCCACGTGACCAGGTGGGAGTGGCTTGAAAAATCACCATCTTTCAAGTGAACTGTTATGTCCTCGACTTACAACCTCACCCGTGTCGCTCGTTGGTGTCACAATTTGCTTCGTGTTTCCTGCACTCTCCTTCTTGGGTGGCCCCTCCCCACATCAGGCTGGGTAGCTAGGCAAACGGGGGCTGCCAGAAGCATAAATGCTGCCAGCGCCGCTTCCACCCATGCCTTCTGCTTGCACCTCAGGCGGGAGGTGGGCGCATAAGGCTGGAGGGGAGCCAGGCAGGAGAGAGGAAACCTCGTCCGAGGCCAGGAAGGAGGAAAGAGGAAAAAAGCAAGGAGAGCAGACGCAACAGCAGCAGGAGGGAAAAAAAGGAGAGCCGAGACCAGACCAGCAATCCAGGAAGTGACAGCCGCCAATCATCTGGAGCTGTGAACGCATCTTCATTTCCGCCAGTGGAACTGCGTTCCACCCCGTCCTGCCTGCTGCCCACCTTTGCCTCAACTGTAACGGTAGCAACCCACTACTGGTCTAAAGATAGGATTGTTATCAGCTTTATAACAAACCATAGTTATTTAGGTGTAGGAGTGGCTCTTGTTCCTCAAAAGCCTTCTCCAAATTGGTGGTTTCGTTAAGATCCAGGACAAATCTACACACTTTTAAAAGGGGTTTGCTATTTCTTTTGATCGCTAGCAGTAGCGTATGTTCCATATCATCGTCTATTATTAAAACACGTTCCGTTAGAATTAATTGCCGGCTTCCGATTTCTGCAGCTCCAATTGTCTCGGTGGGTTTATTATTTCAGGAAATGATACCTTCTGACAGAACAGCTTATCAACGGAATTCAGACTGATGCCCCTGGACATCCAATTCACCAGAGGTTAAGGAAACCCTGTGGGCTCCTGATTACTGAGAATGGTAAAGGAGGAAATGGCTTTTATATTGATAAAGCCCTTCATGGCATCGGACCAGAATATCTCCGGGACTGCCTTCTGCCGCACGAATCCCAGCGACCGGTTAGGTCCCACAGAGTTGGCCTTCTCAGGGTCCCGTCGACTAAACAATGTTGTTTGGCGGGACCCAGGAGAAGAGCCTTCTCTGTGGCGGTCCCGACCCTCTGGAACCAGCTCCCCCCAGATATCAGAGTTGCCCCCACCCTGCTTGCCTTTCGCAAGCTCCTTAAAACCCACCTCTGTCGTCAGGCATGGGGGAATTGAAATTTTTTCCCTTCCCCCTAGGGTTATAGAATTTATACATGGTATGCTTGTTTGTATGAGTGGTTCTTTAAATTGGGGGTTTTTTAGATTGCTTTTTAATATTGGAATTATTACATTGTTTTCTTCATTGTTAGCTGCCCCGAGTCTTCGGAGAGGGGCAGCATACAAATCTAATAAATAAATAAATGAATGGATGAATGAATGAATGAATGAATAAATGAATAAATCAATAAATGAATAAATGAATGAATGAATGAATGAATAAATAAATAAAAAAATCTTACATAAATGTGCTAAACGTCATAAGCAATAATGAGAATTTCTGATTAGAGCGGTGATGGCGAACCTATGGCACGGGTGTCACAGGTGGCGTGCAGAGCCATATCTGCTGGCACGCGAGCCGCTGCCATAGCTCAACTCTAATGTGAATGTGTGTGCCGGCCAGCTGATTTTTGACTTACACAAAGCCTCTGCGAGGGCATTTCTGGCTTCCAGAGAGCCTTTGCAGCCTGCCGAGGACAAAACATGAGCCTACTGGGCCCACCAGAAGTTGGGAAACAGGCCATTTCCAGACTCCAGAGGGCCTCCTGTTTTTTTCTCATAGAATACAATAGAATAGGATAGAATTTTTTATTGGCCAAGTGTGATTGGACACACAAGGAATTTGTCTTGGTGCAGATGCTCTCAGCATACATAAAATAAAATATACATTTGTCAAGAATCATGTGGTACGACACTTAATGATTGTCACAGGGGTCAAATAAGCAATGAAGAAGCAATATTAATAAAAATCTTAGGATACAAGCAACAAGTTACAGTCATACAGTCAACATGGGAGGAAATGGGTGATAGGAATGATGAGAAAAAATAGTAGAATAGAAGTGCAGATTTAGTAGAAAGTCTGACAGTGTTGAAGGAATTATTTGTTTAGTAGAGTGATGGCGTTCGGAAAAAAACCTGTTCTTGTGTCTAGTTGTCTTGGTGTGCAGTGCTCTGTAGCGACGTTTTGAGGGTAGGAGTTGAAACAATTTGTGTCCAGGATGCGAGGGGTCAGTAAATATTTTCCCCGCCCTCTTTTTGACTCGTGCAGTCTACAGGTCCTCAATGGAAGGCAGATTGGCAGCAATTGTTTTTTCTGCAATTCTGATTCTCCTCTGAAGTCTGTGTCGGTCCTGTTGGGTTGCAGCACCAAACCAGACAGTGATAGAGGTGCAGATGACAGACTCAATGATTCCTCTATAGAACTGTATCATCATTCCTATCATCCTTTTCCTCCAACTTAGGACTGTGTGACTGTAACTTGTTGCTTGTATCCTAAGATTTTTATTAATATTGATTGTTTTTTCATTGCTTATTTGACCCCTATGACAATCATTAAGCGTTGTACCACATGATAGTTGACAAATGTATCTTTTTCTTTTATGTACACTGAGAGCATATGCACCTTGTGTGTCCAATCACACTTGGCCAATAAAGAATTCTGTTCTGTTCTGTATCAAAGAAATTTTTTAAAAGTGCAGATTGCGAGAGGGGTCAAGGGAAAAAAAGAAAACGGAAGAGAATGAGAGAAACGTTTCCAGAGATCCCGACATTATAGTGTATGAGTGTGAAAGCCTGGTGCATCATGTCAGCGTCGGTCGATCAGATGAATGAAATGCTTTTTTGCAAAGCTGCTCCAGTAAGCAAAATTTCAAATAAGAAATAAAACTATTGACAGCCTGAGTTATTTTTCGCACACAACTGCTAGTGGGGAAAAAGTGGGCTTATGGAACAGAAGAAAATAATTCAAAGCATTGGCAGGATTCATGGTCCGGAATCAAAGATGTTGGATAACCATTTGTCTCAAATGGTGTAGGGTTTCCCGCCTAAGCAGGGGATTGGACTAGAAGACCTCCAAGGTCCCTTCCAATGTTGCTGTTGTTGTTGTTGTAGTTGTTGTTGCTGCTGCTCTTCTTCTTCTTCTTCTTCTTCTTCTTCTTCTTCTTCTTCTTCTTCTTCTTCTTCTTCTTCTTCTTTTCTTCTTCTTCTTCTTTTCTTCTTCTTCTTTTCTTCTTCTTCTTCTTTTCTTCTTCTTCTTCTTCTCTTCTTGCTCTCGTTCTTCTTCTTCTTCTAGTTCTTCTTCTAGTTCTTCTTCTTCTTCTTCTTGTTTTTCTTCGTTTTTCTTCTTGTTCTTGTTCTTCTTCTTGTTCTTGTTTTTCTTCTTGTTCTTCTTGTTCTTCTTCTTGTTCTTCTTCTTGTTCTTGTTCTTCTTCTTATTCTTCTTGTTCTTCTTCTTGTTCTTGTTCTTCTTCTTGTTCTTGTTTTTCTTCTTGTTCTTCTTGTTCTTCTTCTTGTTCTTGTTCTTCTTGTTCTTCTTGTTCTTGTTCTTGTTCTCCTTCTCCTTCTTCTTCTTCCCCTGCCACGCCCCCAATTTCTTCTTCTTCTCCGCCTCTTCCTTCCTCTTCTTTCTCCTCCTCCTATTATTATTATTATTATTATTATTATTATTGGCAATACAACACAGCAAACGAGATCACTATGCTGGATTTCGTATTTCATCATCAGTCGGGCGCTTCCCAAGCACCTAGGACTGTGTGATGTAGAGGCAAATTATGTGTGCTGATCCCAGTAAAGCGGCCTTTTGCAATTGACAGATGGAGATTTTGTCAATTCCGATAGTTTTCAAATGTCAATTCAAATGTCAATTATTATTATTATTATTATTATTATTATTATTATTATTATTATCATCATCACCATCATTATCATCACTATTATCATTATTATCATTACTACTACTATTACTACTACTACTACTACTACTACTACTACTACTACTACTACTACCACCACCACCTTGGTTTCAGGGATTTTTTGGAGGGAAGGCCCGACAAGCCTGGAGCCAAATAAAAGTTTCCTTCAATGCTCAGCGGTGAATCTAATTTCCTAACCCATAGTATTTCTTGGTTTGGGCTAAGACTTCTCCCAACAGCAACCGACGCTACTCTAGCCGCCCCGTGGAGGTCTAATTTTGTTGGATCTGTTCCTTTACAGCTTGAAAGAGTCCGTTCTCAAGCGAGGGAATCCACGTCTCATTTGAAATGCAATATCGGTATTCAAGCTCAACTCCTAACGGATTTATGGATTTGTTCCTGTGTTTTTCTTGGCAGCACTCTCAAAGTGGGCCTGCTCAACAAGGTCAGCCAGATGCTACTACTTGTTGAAACATAGAAACATAGAAGACTGACGGAAGAAAAAGACCTCATGGTCCATCTAGTCTGCCCTTATACTATTTCTTGTATTTTATCTTAGGATGGATCTATGTTTATCCCAGACATGTCTCAATTCAGTTACTGTGGATTTATCTACCATGTCTGCTGGAAGTTTGTTCCAAGGATCTACTACTCTTTCAGTGAAATAATATTTTCTCATGTTGCTTTTGATCTTTCCCCCAACTAACCTCAGATTGTGTCCCCTTGTTCTTGTGTCCACTTTCGTATTAAAAACACTTCCCTCCTGGACCTTATTTAACTGAGGCACACGGATATCTTGAGAGGTTTGAGAAGGAGCAAGGCTTTCCGGCAGACTAATACCTCCAGTAATAGCGAAAGAAAGAAACAAAACCCAAAACCTTCCATTGTGGAATTCTTAGAATTTTGACTTCCTCAATCTGTATGTAAGGATGTCCAGGGAAGGGCTGCAAAAATTGTTACTACCACACTGTGGGCGTGGCTGCAAAATCTATAATGTATTTCCCAAACGCCATCACTCTGCTAAACAAATAATTCCCTCAACACTGTCAAGCTATTTCGTAAGTCTGTGCTGCTATTAGTCTTCTCATGGTTCCCATCACCCATCTCCTCCCACTAATGACTGTACGACTGTAACTTTGTGGCTTGTATCCTTACAATTTATATTGAACTGGTTCCTAATATGATTTGATTGCTTATTTGTACCTGGACTATCATTAAGTCCTGTACCTTATGATTCTTGACGAATGTCTCTTTTCTTTTATGTACACTGAGAGCATATGCACCAAAGACACATTCCTTGGGTGTCCAATCACACTTGGCCAATAAAGAATTCTCTCCTCTCCTCCCCTCCCCTCCATTCCATCCCATTATCTCTTCTCTTCTCTCTCCTCTCCTCCCCTCCATTCCATCCCATTATCTCTTCTCTCCTCTTCTCTCTTCCTTTCCCTTCTGTTTCATTCTGTTCCATTCCATTCGTATCTTTACAATTTATATTGACTGTTTCATAATGTGATTTAATGGCTTATTTATACCCAGAAAATCATTAAGTGTTGTACTTTATGATTCTTGATGAAAGCATATTTTCTTTTATGTTCACTGAGAGCTTATGCACAAAAGACAAATTCTTTGTGTCCAATCACACTTGGCCAATAAAGAATTCTATCCTATCCTATCCTATCCTATCCTATCCTATCCTATCCTTCTACTTATGATTTATATTGATTGGCTCCTAATGTGATTAAATTGCTTATTTGTACCCGGACTATTATTAAGTGTTGTAACTTATGATTCTTGACGAACCTATTTTTTTTCTTTTATATACACCAAGAGCATCTGCACCAAAGACAAATTCCTTGTGTGTCCAATCACACTTGGCCAGTAAAAAAAAAAAGTACTCTATTCTATTCATTAAAAATGAAAGAGAGAGGGGGAGAGAGAGGGAGGGAGGGAGGAATAATGTGGCACTTCAAATGCCCTCTTCAGTTTTGATTCCTGGGTAATTTTTCTCCTGCTTGCTTTTCACTTCTGGGAGGGCGGGGGACGCACAAACACACACACACAAACACAAAGGCACACACACACACACATACGGAGAGAGAGCAAGATTAGTGTGTGTCTCCAATTAATTGGGCTCTTCAGAACATGCCTAGACACCAAGAATGTGGTTTCTCTGGCAACAGCAATTATGTGAAATCTGTTTGTGCCCTCCCTCTTTCCCTGCTCCTCTTTGTGTTTTTAGCTGTTCACAAACACACAACAACGAGGCAAGGATATTTCCAGCCTGTAATTAAAATGTGTTGAGATAAATCTTTGCAAGGAGAGATGGCTTTTAAACAGCCGTCTCCCTCGGAAAGGGCGATGCCTTCCACGTTGTTTGTTTCATGCTGAACAATAGCCCACCCCTCAAGTGCACAAAAATCGAGGGGAGTGGGGGGAAACGGTCGACAAAAACCAGCATTTAAATAATATTTCTTTTACGTGGTAAGCCTGTGGGTGCCACACGTGGAGAGGAAACTGTTATTAATGACTTTTACAAGTGGGGCTGGGTATTCCTCTCCATATTTAATTTATTAATTTATTAATTTATTAATTTATTAATTTATTAATTTATTAATTTATTAATTTATTAATTTATTAATTTATTAATTTATTAATTTATTAATTTATTAATTTATTAATTTATTAATTTATTAATTTATTAATTTATTAATTTATTAATTCAATAATTTAATTTACTTTTTAATTTTTTAATTTTTTAATTTATTAATTTAATTTAATTTATTTAGTTAGTTACTTACTCATTTACTCATTTACTTATTTACTTATTACTTACTTACTTACTTACTTACTTACTTACTTATTACTTACTTGCTTACTTACTTACTTACTTACTTACTTACTTATTTATATATATATTATACTCTGAGTCTTCGGAGAGGGGCGGCATACAAATCTAATAAATTATTAGTAGTATTTGTTTATTTGTTTGTCAAGTACATATTGGAGGCAAGTATAGATATGATAATATTCATATACTGTACATGATACTTGTTAAAATATAAAAAGAAACATTAGCACAGGAGACGGGAGGCACGCTGGTGCAGTTATGCACGCCCCTTACTGACCTCTTAGGAATCGGGAGAGAGGTCAAGAGTGGACAGTCTAAGGGTAAAGTTTTTTGGGGTTAGGTGATGATACTACAGACTCCGGTAGTGAGTTCCATACATCAACTACTCGGTTACTAAAGTCATATTTCCTGCAGTCGAGTTTGGAGCAGTTGACTTTCAGTTTGTGTCTGTGGTGTGCTCGTGTGTTGTTGTGGTTGAAGCTAAAGTAGTTGTTGACAGGAAGGACGTTGTAGCAGATGATTTTATGGGCTGTGCTTAGGTCATGTTTAAGGCGACGTAGTTCTAAGCTTTCTAAACCTAGGATTGTGAGTCTAGTTGTGTAGAGTATTTGATTGCAATATAGGACGACAACACATTTCGTCCTTGACTTACGATGACAATTGGGCCCCAAATTTCTGTTGCTAAGTGAGACAGTTCTTCAGTGAAGCCAGTGCGCATGCGCATGGGACAAAGGGGTTATACACATGCACAGGGGCAGTTTGGGCATGCATGCATGGGGGGAGGGAATGGGTGTGGCACATGTGCCTGTGCTGGCGCGCACGCACACATATCCTTTTGGCATGCAAGCCAAAAAAAGATTCACCATCACTAATCTTTTTTGAAGTGTGGTGACCAGAACTGGAGTATTGCATCCAGTTCAAAAAAGATATAGAGACTCTAGAGAGGGTGCAGAAAAGAGCAACTAAAATGATAAGGGGACTAGAGACCAGGTCATACGAGGAAAGGTTGCTGGAACTGGGCATGGATAGTCTAGTAAAAAGAAGGGCTGGGGGGACATGATAGCTGTATACAGGTACTTGAGGGTTTGCCACGGAGAGGAGGGGGACACACTGTTTTCCAGGGCACCAGAGGGCCGGACGAGGAACAACGGTTGGAAACTGATCAAGGAAAGATTCAACCTGGAGATAAGAAAGAATTTCCTGACCATCAAAGCGATCAACCAGTGGAACGGCCTGCCAGCAGAGGTTGTGGACTCCCCAACTTTGGACATTTTCAACAGGAGATTGGACTGCCATTTGGCTGGAGTGATGTAGGATTTTCTGCTCAGGCAGGGGGTTGAACTTGATGACCTGTAAGGTCCCTTTCAACTCTAATAATAAATAAATAAAATAAAATAAATAATATAGACAAATCTTTTCATCATTTCTTTTCTTTTCTTTTTGCAATCTTTCTTTCAGTGGTTTTTTTTTTGGGGGGGGATAAGTTTACAACGAAGGTAGCACACTGACTTTAACTGTTATTCTGGCCAACTGCAGGGGGTTTTTTTCCCTGCAAAGAGTCTGTAAAAATGAGTCTGATTCCATGGTTGGCTGCAACATTCTCATAAAGTCTCCCTGGATTGCAACCCTGCCTCGGACATTCTATAAAATAAAATGGAGTCCCCTTAGCAGGAGCTCTTCTTGAAGGAGAAAAACCAAAGTTAGTTGGTCAGATCTTGGTCAGACTTGTCCTGAGAACCATCTGATTTGAAAATGGCTAATTTTTGTTTGCTCTATTTTCTAAAATAAAACCTATCCCTCTCTACCCTATCAGATGCCTTTTTCCCCTCTGTTAACATTTTTTGTGTGTGTTATAAGATAGCAATAGCACATAGACTTATATATTGCTTCACAGTGCTTTACAGCCCTCTCTAAGCAGTTATATCTTTTGGAAAGATTTGAAGATGAGAGGTCATTGCATGTTTCAAGAATGGAATACAAAAGTGGATAGAAATTTGTTCTGTTTAACATGGCAAGCGAGCAGCAATTAACTTCCAATTAAGGCTCATATACAGGGTTTTGAAATGAAGTGGTCTATTGTACAATCAGGTTTGTTGGAAAACACAAATTAGGACAAAGGAATGTCCTTCAGCTGCCAAAATTCAAAACGAGTGGCAGAACTGATAAGCAAGGTTTCAAAACAAGGTTTCCAAACCAAAATTACTCACAGTCTTGTTAACACTATATTGTTCAGAACTGCAGAAAGATGTGTTTGTATGAAAGGATCTTTTCCTTCGAAGGATCAAACGTTGATTTTCTGCAAAGGGAACCTTCCAATCTCCTCCCCTTTTATACACCTTGGGATTATAGACTTCGCACAGCTGTGCTCAAGTCCTCCTTCTGAGTCTGCATAACTGCTCTTGCCTCCCCTCCGTCCCTCTCACTCTTGCATCCAGAATAGGGTCCCTCACCTCCTTTTCATCATCAGGCTCAGTCCCAGTTGTGGGCTTATACCCTCTGCAGGACACTCACACCCTCTCTCTCCCTCCTCCTCCTCACTGTCCGACTCCTCTCACAGCCACACAGGCTGACTATGCCCAGATGGACCCAGTTCATCTAGCTCAAAGTCTGTTATTAACAGACCTGACCACGATTCTTACAATTCTTACAATTTATTAGATTTGTATGCTGCCCCTCTCCGAAGACTCGGGGCAGCTCACAACAATAATAAAAACAGTATAATAATGGAACAAATCTAATAATAAAATTATATTAAAAAACCCCAACAATTTAAAAACCATACAGCACATACATACCAAACATAAAATATAAGAAAGCCTAGGGGAGATGTCTTAATTCCCTCATGCCTGGCGATATAGGTGGGTCTTGAGTAACTTGCAAAAGGCAAGGAGGGTGAGGGCCGTTCTAATCTCGGGGGACGTGATTCCAGAGGGCTGGGGCTGCCACAGAGAAGGCTCTTCCCCTGGGGGGATGGGACCCGGAGAAGGCCAACTCTGTGGGACCTTATCGGCCGCTGGGATTTGTGTGGTAGAAGGCAGTTCCGGAGATATTCTGGTCCAATGCCATGAAGGGCTTTAAAGGTCATTACCAACACTTTGAATTGTAACCGGAAACCGATCGGCAGCCAGTGCAGGCCACGGAGTGTTGTAGATCCAACCACAACAGAAATTATCCAAAGTAATAGACAAAGTTTTAAATAAAAAGGAAGGTCTGGCTATGGGCTGTTCTAGAGTCACTGGAGTTTTAGACGACGTTCCCGATACACTGAAATTTTCAGCTATTCACAGCCTGGTTGGTTTTATAAGCCATAAAAATAAATCAATCAAATAGAGAAAAATTAAGAAAGCGATTAAAGGGAATTATTACAGTAAGCAGTATGCTTTAAAAAAAAGAAATCTGAATTCACATTCAATATACGGAAGTAATGCAACAGCTACATTGTGGAAAGAGGAGCAGTCGGATATAAATAGGCTTTTTTTCTGAAACTGCTACAGGAAGATTTTAAAAGGCCTGGCAAATAACTTCTAAAGGTTAAAACGCTGTCATCTTTTTCGATGCGCTGTTGAGTGCATTGCTAAAACGAATGCTCCCGATCATTACACCCTTATTAATTACGAGACTAGCAATAATTTTAGCGTGCTTTACAGACTTCAAGACTCTGCAGAATAGCACAGTCTTAACAGCATGGACTTGGGAAGTCTTCTAGTCCAACCCCTTGCTCAGGGAGGATACCCTTCACCAGTGATGGCAAACCTTTTTTCCCTCCGGCGCTGAAAGCACATACACACCAACTATCGCGCATGTGGAGGGTTCATACCCATAATTCATTCATTCAAAATATTCGTCAGACCTATTTTAGAATTTATTTATTTATTTATTTATTTATTTATTTATTTATTTATTTATTTATTTATTCATTCATTCATTCATTCATTCATTCATTCATTCATTTATATGCCGCCCCTCTCCGAAGACTCGGAGCGGCCCCGAGTCTCCGGAGAGGGGCGGCATACAAGTCCAACTAATAAATAAATAAATAAATAAATAAATAAATAAATAAATAAATAAATAACAGCAACAATAAAACAGTGTACAATAGTAATCTAATACTAAAAACGATTAAAAACCCATTAATATAAAAACCAAACAGACATACAGACATACCATGCATAGAATTGTAAAGGCCTAGGGGGAAGAGGGTCCCAATTCCCCCATGCCTGATGGCAGAGGTGGGTTTTAAGTAGCTTACGAAAGGCAAGGAGGGTGGGGGGCAATTCTAATATCTGGGGAGAGTTGGTTCCAGAGGGCCGGGGCCGCCACAGAGAAGGCTCTTCCCCTGGGTCCCGCCAAGCGACATTGTTTAGTTGACGGGACCCGGAGAAGATCCACTCTGTGGGACCTAACTGGTCGCTGGGATTCGTGCAGCAGAAGGCGGTCTCTGAGATAATCTGGTCCGGTGCCATGAAGGGCTTTATAGGTCATAACCAACACTTTGAATTGTGATCGGAAACTGATCGGCAACCAATGCAGACTGCGGAGTGTTGGTGTAACATGGGCATATTTGGGAAAGCCCATGATTGCTCTCGCAGCTGCATTCTGCACGATCGGAAGTTTCCGAACACTTTTCAAAGGTAGCCCCATGTAGAGAGCGTTACAGTAGTCAAGCCTCGAGGTGATGAGGGCATGAGTGACTGTGAGCAGTGAGTCCCGGTCCAAATAGGGCCGCAACTGGTGCACCAGGCGAACCTGGGCAAACGCCCCCCTCACCACAGCTGAAAGATGTTTCTCTAATGTGAGCTGTGGATCGAGGAGGACGCCCAAGTTGCGGACCCTCTCTGAGGGGGTCAGTAATTCCCCTCCCAGGGTGATGGACGGACGGATGGAATTGTCCTTGGGAGGCAAGACCCACAGCCACTCCATCTTATTTATTGTTGTTGTTGACAGCCACTCCTCCCAGTTATTGTTGTTGTTGTTGTTGTTGATGATGATATTATTATTACTTTCCCACCCATCCAACAATACACGATCCCAGCTGATAAAAATGACTGCCTCTTTATTTTATCTTTGTTATCAACGTCATCACATTTTTGAATGCCAAACAAATACCATTAATGTTACCAAATGTAAAATAATGCACTTGGGGAAAAGGAATCCTCAATCTGAGTATTGCATTGGCAGTTCTGTGTTAGCAAAAACGTCAGAAGAGAAGGATTTGGGGGTAGTGATTTCTGTCTCAAAATGGGTGATCAGTGTGGTCGGGCGGTAGGAAAAGCAAGTAGAATGCTCGGCTGCATAGCTAGAGGTATATAACAAGCAGGAAGAGGGAGGTTGTGATCCCCTTATATAGAGCATTGGTGAGACCACATATGGAATACTGTGTTCAGTTCTGGAGACCTCACCTACAAAAAGATATTGACAAAATTGAACGGGTCCAAAGACGGGCTACAAGAATGGTGGAAGGTCTTAAGCATAAAACGTATCAGGAAAGACTTAATGAACTCCATCTGTAGAGTCTGGAGGACAGAAGGAAAAGGGGGGACATGATCAAAACATTTAAATATGTTAAAGGGTTAAATAAAGTTCAGGAGGGAAGTGTTTTTAATAGGAAAGTGAACACAAGAACAAGGGGACACAATCTGAAGTTAGTTGGGGGAAAGATCAAAAGCAAAGTGAGAAAATATTATTTCACTGAAAGAGTAGTATATCCTTGGAACAAACTTCCAGAAGACGTGGTTGGTAAATCCACAGTAACTGAATTTAAACATGCCTGGGGTAAACATAGATCCATCCTAAGATAAAATACAGGAAATAGTATAAGGGCAGACTAGATGGACCATGAGGTCTTTTTCTGCCATCAGTCTTCTATGTTTCTATCATTAACACCACCTCTTTACAAAGTTCTGAAAAGTGACAGATAAAAGTTAAATCTTTTGGTCAGAAGTTTAACCCGCAATTCCTTTGTCCAGAGCAGTCTCACCTTCTTTAACAATGGTACCTTTCTCAAATAGCCTTCCCAAACTCTGCAAAAGGATGAGGAAACGTGAGCCGCGAGCAACTTTCAATTAACAGCGACGTTATACAGCTCCCCCTGGCAATTGTCTCTTTGACAAAGGTCTACGAATGTAAGTGTCTTCATCAGTCGCTATTGTGGGAAGGAATAAAAGAAAGAGGATAAAGAGGAAACTGCAGGGACCCATGTCTGGAGAACAAGAAAAGCGAGCGAGAAACACGGCTGTCGTTACAATAGATTTCAAACCTGAGCAGAATGGATCTCAAAATTAAAACCGAGCCAGCAACTTGGAATTACATGAAACCTCGGCTGATTATATTGCAAAGCTTTAACTACGCCGCCTCTAAAGACCTATTTGACATTTGTTCTTGCACACGAACAACAGAAGAACAGAGTTGAAAGGGAGCTTAGAGGTCATCTAGTCCAGCGGTTCCCAATCTTTTTAGTCATTCTCTAGAACTGAACTTTTATAGCAATAAAAGAAAATTGCGCTACTCGCCTTTGCTGTTATCCTACTGAACCTTGTGGGTTCAGCACAAAACCTTAAAATGTTCCTGTGCTCCTCAACAAATGATGCTGTCTATTATTATTATTATTATTATTATTATTATTATTATTATTATTATTATTATTATTATTATAATACAAGTTCCAAATTCAAGATATTCAAGATGAACCGCAGTGGTGCAGTACTGCAGGCTATTTCTGCTGACTGACAGATGTCAGATCGAATCTCACTAGGCTCAAGGTTGACTCAGCCTTCCATCCTTCCGAGGTCGTTAAAATGAAGACCCAGAATGTTGGGTGCATTGTGCTGACCCTGTAAACTGCTTAGAGGGGGCCATAAAGCTCTCTAAAGTGGTATATAAGTCTAATTTTGTTGTACACTGTTTTATTATTGTCGTGAGCCGCCCTGAGTCTGCGGAGAGGGGCGGATTACAAATCTAATAAATAATAATAATAATAACAACAACAACAACAACAACAACAATAAAGCCACCTGAAAACAGTTGGACTTTAATTTACATTGTTTAAAAAAAGGGGCGGGGAAATGCAAATAAAAGCTTATGATTATACCAGCGAATTAAAAAAAAACAGAATTGGGGAATGGCGTCACAGTTTGTCTTTCTCCAAATACACTTTGGAAACTGCTATATCAGCTTTCTTGATTCTTAAGTGGCCTTATCAAATTTGGCTTTAAATACGGTCGATGCATCTGCTCCACTTTGTAATCACAATATTTTCTAATATTTGAAAGTTGGAAATAGTCCTGTAATTTTTAAAACCGGATTTAAAGTCGTGATACAGCGCAAATAAATTTGAATGAATGAATGAATGAATGTGTTGGTTATGACCTATAAAGCCCTTCATGGCATCAGACCAGAATATCTCCTGGACAGCCTTCTGCTGCACGAATCCCAGCGACCGATTAGGTCCCACAGAGTCGGCCTTCTCCGGGTCCCGTCAACTAAACAATGTCGGTTGGCGGGCCCCAGGGGAAGAGCCTTCTCTGTGGCGGCCCTGACTCTCTGGAACCAGCTCTCCCCAGAGATTAGAACTTCCCCTACCCTCCTTGCCTTTCATAAACTCCTCAAAACCCACCTTTGTCGTCAGGCATGGGGGAATTGAGATATCTCCCCTGGGCCTATACAATTTATGTATGGTATGTTTGTATGTATGTCTGCTTAATAATGGGTTTTTAAAAAATATTTTAAATTGTAAATTATTAGATTTGTTATGAACTGTTTTATTGTGTTGTGAGCCGCCCCGAGTCTACGGAGAAGGGCAGCATACAAATCTAATAAATAAATAAATAAATAAAAATTAAAAATAAAATAAATGGATGGATGGATGGTTAACCAGTCTGGATTCTGACAAGATTATAATTATTGTGAACATCTGCTTTTTATTACAGTGTTTTTCTACACACCAGAGACAGAATTAAGGGGTCTTTCTAACTCTTACTTTTCTTTTTCAACCATCTGATTGGCGTTTTGAATTATTTATCCTTAGAGAAATATATACCGACTTTTTATATGTCTGTTAGCACTTGCTGGAAAATAAAATGATTGCTCCTGATGCTGTATTCATATTCAATCAAATCTCCTTCAGCAACTCAGGAATATTAATGTCCATGTTGAATGCTGCCTTGCAAGTAAGCAGAACGCTTTCCCGTCCTATCGTTCGCGTAAAATCTTTCACGACTCGTAGAAACGAAAAGCTGAAAGGCATTGAATGACGCAGTTGGGTTCTAAGACTGAATTTACCAATCTCTTGGGTTGCCACAAAGAAGAGGGAGTCAAGCCATTCTCCAAAGCACCTCAGGGCAGAACAAGAAGCAATGGGTGGAAACTAAACAAGGAGAGAAGCAATTTTGAACTAAGGAAAAATTTCCTGACAATTACAACAATTAATCAGTGGAACAGCTTGCCTCCAGAAGTTGTGAATGCTCCAACACTGAAAGTTTTAAAAAAGATTTTGCATAACAATTTTTCTGAAGTAGTGTAGGGTTTCCTGCCTAACCAGGGAGTTACATAGAAACATAGAAACATAGAAGACCGATGGCAGAAAAAGACCTCCTGGTCCATCTAGTCTGCCCTTATACTATTTTCTGTATTTTATCTTAGGATGGATATATGTTTATCCCAGGCATGTTTAAATTCAGTTACTGTGGATTTACCAACCAAGTCTGCTAGAAGTTTGGTCCAAGCATCTACTACTCTTTCAGTCAAATAATATTTTCTCATGTTACTTCTAATCTTTCCCCCAGCTAACCTCAGATTGTGCCCCCTTGTTCTTGGCTTCACTTTCCTATTAAAACACTTCCCTCCTGGACCTTATTTAACCCTTTAACATATTTAAATGTTTTGATCATGTCCCCCCTTTTCCTTCTGTCCTCCAGACTATACAGATTGAGTTCATGAAGTCTTTCCTGATACGTTTGATGCTTAATACCTTCCACCATTCTTGTAGCCCGTCTTTGGACCCGTTCAATTTTGTCAATATCTTTTTGTAGGTGAGGTCTCCAGAACTGAACACAGTATTCCAAATGTGGTTTCACCAGCGCTCTATACAGCGGGATCACAATCTCCCTCTTCCTGCTTGTGATACCTATAGCTATGCAGCCAAGCATCCTACTTGCTTTTCCTACCGCCCGACCACACTGCTCACCCATTTTGAGACTGTCAGAAATCACTACCCCCAAATCCTTTTCTTCTGAAGTTTTTGCTAACACAGAACTGCCAATGCAATACTCAGATTGAGGATTCCTTTTCCCCAAGTGCATTATTTTACATTTGGAAACATTAAACTGCAGTTTCCATTGCTTGGTTGGACTTGAAGACCTCCAAGGTCCCTCCCAATTTGAGGGTAAAATGTGCCCAAAGAGAAAAAGATTTCAATCTTTTTTTTTTTTTTTAAACCCAAAACCCAGGCCAGGGCCTTGTGAGGATGTTACATTAATTAACATTTGTAAAAGTACTATTTTCAGCAATCCACCCAAGGGGGAGGGAAAAGTGCAGTGTTGCAATTATGGATAGAGTTATTTATGCAATTAAATGATGGCACTGAGTGATTAAGACAGAGGATACATTGATTAAGACCTTTAAGACACATTGCTGATTTTTTTTTTGGGGGGGGGGGTTTGGAAAGAAAAAAATGAGCCCAAGTAGTACAAAATGGTTGTGGAGCATTCTTGGAATGGATTGTGAAAGGATTGTATTGTGGACAGTAACAAGGGGACAAGACACAGTGGGAGTAGTAGGTTTGCACACTATTTATTGAATACTTAATAGTTTTTTTAATTGTCCTTCCTTCTCTATTACCTTAGTATGATCCCTAATTACCTTTAAAATAGGAAATAATTAAATAGTATGTTTTTACCCATAAACGCTTTCATCATTTTAATTGTTATCTAGAACTGAACTTGTGGGTTCAATACAAAAACCTTCAAATGTGACTGTGCTTCTCAACCAATAATGGCATCTATCACTTGTCCTTTTTGTGGCTATTCAGCTTCAACCACAACAACACAAGAAAGAGCCCACAACAGATACAAGCTTAATATTAACCGCTCCAAACTTGACTGTAAAAAATACGACTTCAGTAATCGAGTTGTCAAAGTGTGGAATTCACGACCGGACTCTGTAGTATCATCCCCAAACCCCCAACACTTTACCCTTAGATTATCTACAGTTGACCTCTCCAGATTCCTAAGAGGTCAGTAAGGGGCGTACATAAGTGCGCCAGAGTGCCTACCATCCCCTGTCCTATTGTCTCTCCTATATCTCCTATATCTTCTCTTCTATCCCTATTTCTTTTCCTGCTATTCTCTCATAGTTATATTTCACTCCCTTATTTTCTCCTCTATTCCCCCTTTAAATACATTCTACTTGATTATATCCTCTATAACCCTCATTGTGTATTATTGTGTATTGGACAAAACAAATAAATAAAATAAAATAAATAAAATCAATTGAAAAAGAGTCCAAGCCCCTATTTGAAAACCTATCTTGGTCGGTAAGCCACTCCCACCCAGTCACATGACCTTTGAGCCACACCATTCACATGTTGATCAGTGGAACAGCTTGCCTCCAGAAGTTGTGAATGCTCCAACACTGGAAGTTTTAAAGCAGATGTTGGATAACCATCTGAAGTAGTGTAGGGTCTTTTGCCTAAGCAGGGGGTTGGACTAGAAGACCTCCAATGTTGTTGTTGTTGTTGTTGTTGTTGTTGTTGTTGCTGTTGCTGTTATTATTATTATTATTATTGTTATTATTATTATTATGTCAATACAACACAGCAAAGGAGATCACTATGCTGGATTTCGTATTTCATCCCCAGTCGGACGCTTCCCAAGCACCTAGGACTGCGTGATGTAGCGGCAAATTATGTTTGCCGATCCCAGTAAAGCGGCCTTTTGTAATTGACAGATGGAGATTTTGTCAATCCCTATGGCTTTCAAATGTCCACTGAGATCCTTTGGCCCTGCGCCCAGCGTGCCAAGTACCACTGGGACCACTTTCACGGGCTTATGCCAGAGTCGTTGCAGCTCGGTTTTTAGATCTCCGTATTTCACTAATTTCTCTAGCTGCTTCTCCTCAATTCTGCTGTCCCCTGGGATTGCGATGTCGATGATCCATACTTTCTTTTTCTCCACGATCACAATGTCTGGTGTGTTATGCTTCAGAATTCGGTCAGTCTGAAGTGGGAAGTCCCACAGTAGTTTTGCTTGCTCATTTTCGAACACTTTTTCAGGCTTATGATCCCACCAGTTCTTTGCCACTGGTAAATGGTAGTTCCAGCACAAGTTCCAGTGGATCATCTATGCCACAGCATCATGTCTATGCTTGTAGTCAGTCTGTGCGATCTTTTTGCAGCAGCTGAGTATGTGATCGATTGTTTCATCTGTTTCTTTACAGAGTCTGCACTTTGGATCGTCTGTTGATTTTTCAATTCTGGCTTTGACAGCATTTGTTCTAATGGCCTGTTCTCGTGTCGCCAGTATTAGTCCATCATCATCATCATCATCATCATCATCATCATCATTATACAAGTTCCAAATTCAAGATATTCAAGATGAACCGCAGTGGTGCAGTACTGCAGGCTATTTCTGCTGACTGACAGATGTCAGATCGAATCTCACTAGGCTGAAGGTTGACTCAGCCTTCCATCCTTCCAAGGTCGATAAAATGAAGACCCAGAATGTTGGGGGCACTGTGCTGACTCTGTAAACTGCGTAGAGAGGGCCATAAAGCTCTCTAAAGTGGTATATAAGTCTAATTTTATTTTGCAATACAAGTGGTATATACATCTTAAAGGCTATTGCTGTTGCAATATTCATCTCCTTCCAATTGGTATTTTCTAATGTTTTGAGGGGAATTCTGGTTGGGAACAAGAGCTCAACAAACTTCAGAGGGCAGTAATGTTTTTTTTTTTTTGCTGTTTTATTGATGTATAAAGGCAAGTATAGCCTTTAGAGAAGGATCTGAACTATTCCCAAAGTCACTTTATAGTGCTTGTTTGTTTGAAAGGGGAACTATTAATCCCAATGAAACAATTATTTTGTTGTATTGGGCCAAGTCCCAGAGGTTATTTCCCCCCTAGTTTCTGGTGACTTGAGCTACTTTTTTCAGGAAGCAGTAATTGTCTCTAAAGGTCACGCAATTTAGACATCAGACACTGTATTGTCAAAAATAATTTGCAGCATTTAAAAAAAAAGAAAAAGAAATGTAAAGTAGTCACCAGTGAATGCCCAAGGAAGCAGTAGACCATCAGATTTCATAATAGTGAGGGTTTTTTTTAATTATGTACCATATTTTTAAGAGTATAAGATGCACCTTAGTTTTGGGGGAAGAAAGTAGGTGAAAGTATCTGCTTACCAGATATTCATCTGGCTGGTGCCCTTAGCCAGCAGCTAATTTTATCCCCTGGTTAGGGCTTAAAAAAAAACTTGATTTGGAGATGGATGGATTAATAGATGATAGATAGATAGATAGATAGATAGATAGATAGGTAGGTAGGTAGGTAGGTAGGTAGGTAGGTAGATATTTATATATTACATATTAGATTTGTATGCCACCCATCTCCGCATAGATAGACAGATAGATAGATGGATGGATGGATGGATGGATAGATAGATAGATAGATAGATAGATAGATAGATAGATAGATGATTGATGGATGGATAGATTCTATTCTATTCTAAATAGATAGGGATGGATGGACAGATGGATGCATGTTAGCTAGCCGAAAAGTCGCATAGACACTCAAAATATTACACGGGGCAAAACCCGAACTCAGAACAATCTACACACACACACACACACACACACACACACACACACAGACAGACAGATATAGATATAGATATAGATATAGATAGATAGACAGACAGACAGACAGACAGACAGACAGCTGGATAGGTGGATAGGTGGACAGATGGACAGATGGATAGATAGAGTAAGGCTGGCTGAGTAAATATGTAATTATCTTTGTTTAAAGATTACTTTTGGCTTGATATATCTTAACTAAAATTTGTGATGGGATATATAATTTTTATTTTTATTTTTTGCCTGTTTCTTTTTGAAATTGTTCATCCAAATAACAACTACATTTGCTACAGTAAAAGAGGGGTGCATGGTATATTCCGTGGTTCAATCTGCTGGTTATATCAGTATACCAATGCATTTACTTGCTTCACTCTGTTTTTTTGGTTTGTTAATTCTTTTTTGCTGGTCATTGACCATCATACATCTTATTGACGGACATAAAAGAGGTAACTAAAACGAGATCCCCTTTCAGTTTTACCCATTCTACTGATTTCCAGTGTTGAGCAATTGATGTCTTTACTCTTCTAAGGCATCAATTGCTTTAGCAGCACAGTAACAAATAAAAAAGCCCAGGCAATAAATAAAGCTATAGAAGAACACTGAATGGACGCCTGCCAACATTTAACTGCTGCGCGGGACAATTCTTCTTCTTTTATATCAAATCCAGCTCTAAAGAATTATGGTATGGGTGAGAATAAACAAGCTGTGTCCTATCCCCCTAAGAGAGCTGTAAAGATCGTATGCAGTTGCTGGCTACGAGAGAGGAGATGGATCCTTTTAATTATGGATCTTGGCTTTGCTGAGCTATGGAGTTTTGTTGGCTATGGTTGAGTTTTAAGTCCTGATGGGACATGGCTGCTTTTCAGAGTCCCATCAGCCCATAGCTGGATGGCCAAGAGAATTTATTTAAACATTCCTCAATGACTTGGGATGCGTGGTTTGAATTTTCCTTGTAACGTAGTCTTTGCAATGAGTTTCCTCCAAAACCTCAAATGAAATTATCTGGTTTGTTTGTTTTCCCAATTCCAACAGATTCACATATAAAATTAGGCATGTTATTCACATTATTCATTTGGAATGATTCTTCTCAGATCATAGAGTTATCTCAACCAATAATACAAATTGCTTTTATATATATTGTATATATATATTATATATATATTATATATATTATATATCGCCAGAAATTTCCAAATCCTACATGGGAAGAAACCCAAATATACCAAGACTGTCATACCTGTACCCGTGAAAATCTACAAAAACAAATATATATATTGTATGTATATATTATATATATTGTATATATATATACATTATATATATTGATTCGACACAAAAATATGTAACCCTTCCCTGGTGCAGAGCTGAAGGGATTGGATACTGTAGCCTAGAGGTTAACTCTCTGCCTTACAAGGCAAAGGTTGCAGGTTCAAGTCCCAGTGAGGGTATGGCTAGCTGATGAGGCCAAAATAAGGCCGAAATAGATCTATCCTAGTCTCCCTTAATTTTCAAATTCAGCAAAAACAAAACAAAACATGTGACACACACACACACACACACACACACACAATACATATATATCACATGTTTTTGCTGAATTTTTAAAATTAAGGGAGACTAGGATAGCGCTATTTCGGCCATATATATATATATATATATATATATATTGTTTAATTTACATATGTAGTGTATTTACAAAAATAACTTATAATATATATAATCATGATAACAATAGTAATAACAAGCAAAGCAGGTCAATGAAAGGAGAGAAAAAACCCAACCCCCCCCAAAACACCAGCAATTAAAAATAGAGTAATATAATTATATTACTTCTCTCTTGACTATCTCAATCTTAATTATTTCTTCTCAAATTTTATGCAGTCATTCATATCGTCTAGCACGCTTACATTTCATATTTGGTTTCATAGGATTCTTTTATATTTCCTCTTCAATTTATTATTAGTAAGTACAGTATTTCATACTATAATTCATTACACCCCTGTCAGTTAGAATGTTCTTGTACACTAAGTTATTTAAAGGGTTAAATAAGGTTCAGGAGGGAAGAGTTTTTAATAGGAAAGTGAACACAAGAACAAGGGGGCACAATCTGAGGTTAGTTGGGGGAAAAGATCAAAAGCAACGTGAGAAAATATTATTTGACTGAAAGAGTAGTAGACGCTTGGAACAAACCTCCAGCAGACGTGGTTAGTAAATCCACAGGAACTAAATTTAAACATGCCTGGGATAAACATATATCCATCCTAAGATAAAATACAGAAAATAGTATAAGGGCAGACTAGATGGACCAGGAGATATTTTTCTGCTGTCAATCTTCTATGTTTCTATGTTTCTAATATGCTGATTCTGGAAAGCACTTGGAAAAGGCTGTAAAAGCACTATGTAAGCACTATATAAGTCTGTTCTGTCGGGCTCTCCGGTACACTCCTCCCAAAAATTCACAGGTACAAATTTCACACACTTTTGAAAATTCAAAACAATGTTCTTTATAATGAAAATTCACTTAACCTAAGCCCTCTTTTGGTATAGCAAAGAGCACTGGTCTCCAAACAAACTGGTAATTTGTACAAGTCCCTTATCAGTTCTGTGATACTTAGCTTGCAGCTGGGAGGCAATTCACAGTCCTTCTTCTTTCATAAAGTGAAACACACTTTGCTCTGGTTTAGTTTCAAAGCGGGGAAAAATCAGCACACAAAAGGTCAAAGTCAGTAAAGCAGTCACGAAACACAACGATCAGATAATCCTCCACAATGGCCAAACCCACAGGCTGCTCTTTATAGCAGCCTCACTAATGACCACAGCCCCACCCAACTACAGGTGGCCTCATTTTCTTTGATAATAATCTCTCAGTTGTTGCTGCCTGTGCATCGCTCTCCACATGCGTGGCTGTATCATTAACTCTTGTTCTGAATCCAAGGAGGAGCTAGATAATTGATCTCCTTCTGAGCTGTCTGCCCCACTCTCCTCCTCCCTGTCACTCATGTCTTCTTGGTCAGAGGAGCCTTCATCAGAAGATTCCACCGGGGGCAAAACAGGCCTGCAGCATGTGGATGTCTCCCCCACATCCACAATCCTTGGGGCAGGAGCTGGGCCAGAGCTAACCACAACATAAGTCTAAATGCTATTGCTATCTTTTCAGCTGTGATTCTCAGCAGCAATAACATGGAAGGTCTAAATTTTCATAAAAGGGGACATGCGCATGTGAAGCGCACAATCAGCGAACCGGTTGTCGAACCTGCAGAAATCCAACAGTGACTGTTCCCTCAAGGACTCAGAGATTAATAGCGCTGCCTTCTTCAGCACCCGGTAACCTTTAATTTAAATAGTCTCTTTACTCGGAAAGCATGAATATTTATGCGCAAAGATTTTTTTCCCCCCAATCCCCCAAAGACAACCAAGGAAAATATAGGCTATGGGGATCGTTATTATTTTATATGATTGATGATCTACAAGCTACAAAGCATTGTTTCTACATATTATACTAACTCACTTTGAAGAATTAATGGGTGGGTCATTAGCAGAGGAAGCACTTTGGGAGATAAGGAAAGAAAATGATGTCTCTTGCTTTGAAGTCAGTGCTTTGAAAATGGGCAGGCATTGTAACAACTAGAAATTGCTAGGTACACCTTATTAGGACATAGTTACTATAGATGTGTATTAAATCTTAAAGCTGTATGCGAAGGATCAGTCTTGTTGGTTTTAAGAGAGAAGGTACAGCAATGAGATCCAACAGGGATAGGAAAGTGAATTTATAGAACTGGTTCTTTTTTATATATATTTTTATTGTTTTTCTTTAAACAAACAAGACAAACAACATTTAATATTTAAAGGAGCTACCATTGCTCCGCTTGTCTTAGAAGTCTAACTTGTACAAAAAAAAAGTCAGATCAATACAAAAATACAATTTTTAATATTCTACGTTCTTTTTAAATTCACTTCTGTGTTTCCATCTTTATGTTATAATTCATGTAACTCAAATAAGTTATCTTGTCTATAAAACATCATTTTAATAATATAATTAAGCTAATTAAAGTCAATTAATTAAGTACATAATAAAAAAACATTTAAAATTGTTGATATTGCAAAAATACTCTATCATTATACTATTTTTTTCTTTTTCTTTTAGATTGAATAAGTTATTTTAACTATTATATAATATTGTTATAATAGATATAAAGCAATAGATTAAAAATATATAACTGGTTCTAACCTCAATGAGTTTGGGTAGCCAATATTTATATATTCAATTTTTAATTTAATTTTTTTGACTTCTATGCCTCCCAATCCCAATGGGACACTTAGACTTATATACTACTTTACAGTGCTTTTACAGTCAGCCTGTTGCCCCCCAACAATTTGGGCCCTTGTTTTATTCACCTCGGAAGGATGGAAGTCTGAGTCAATCTTGAGCCTGGTAGGATTTGAACTGACAAATTGCAGGCAGCCGGCAGGCAGCAGAAGTAGTCTGCACCTCCACACTTTAACCACTGCACCACTCATATGTAGAGATGGAGGCCATGTGGAGGTTGTGTGCAACAAATTGCCTAGCTCAACCAGCTCTCTCATGCCTACATGATCTCACCCAGTTCACATAGCCAGGATGATTTAGGACAATATCCCTGGCTGGTACGTGATCTCATTTTGGTTATATGAACAGGATGTTCTTAAGGATTTGCGGGGAGAATTCACCAGTGAAAATGATACTGGAAGGGATTGTATTTGTCCTCCTCACATGAGGACACAAATGATATATTTTGTTATTTGTTTATTGCTGTTATTGTTGTTATTGTTTTTTCTTGTTGTCGTTTTTCTTTTTCATTTGTATTTTTTCTTTTTTATATTTTGCAAATGTATGGCGAAAGAGATCTTGGAGTCTTGGTGGATAATCAACTAAACATGAGCCAACAATGTGCAGCAGCAGCCAAAAAAGCCAACACAATCCTAAGCTGCATCAACAGGGGAATATACTCCAAGACCAGGGAAGTCTTAATACCACTCTACTATGCCCTGGTCAGACCACACCTGGAGTACTGTGTTCAGTTCTGGTCACCACACTTCAAAAAAGACATTGAAACTCTGGAGAAGGTGCAGAAAAGAGCAACCAAAATGATCAGGGGTCTAGAAACCAAGACTTACGAAGAGAGACTGCGGGAACTGGGCATGGATAGCCTAGAGAAAAGGAGGGCCAGAGCGGACATGATAGCAGTCTACAGGTATATGAGGGGTTGCCACAGAGAGGAGGGGATCACTTTATTCTCCAGGGCACCGGAGGGCCGGACGAGGAACAATGGCTGGAAGCTGACCAAGGAGAGATTCAACCTGGAAATAAGGAAGAACTTCCTGATGGTCAGAACGATCAACCAGTGGAACAACCTACCAGCGGACGTTGTGAACTCCAATACTCTGGACATTTTAAAGAGGAAATTGGACTGCCATTTGGCTGGGATGCTATAGGGTTCCTGCTTAGGCAGGGGGTTGGACTTGATGACCCGCATGGTCCCTTCCAACTCTAACAATCAATCAATCAATCAACCAATATATGAATAAATAAATAAATAAATATGTTTCCCCCCCCTTTGGTTATTATGTTGTTTTTTAAATCGATTTAATAAAACTCATTTAAAAAGCAGTGTGGTCGGGCAGTAGGAAAAGCAAGTAGGATGCTTGGCTGCGTAGCTAGAGGTATAACAAGCAGGAAGAGGGAGATTGTGATCCCCTTATATAGAGCGCTGGTGAGACCACATTTGGAATACTGTGTTCAGTTCTGGAGACCTCACCTTCAAAAAGATATTGACAAAATTGAACGGGTCCAAAGACGGGCTACAAGAATGGTGGAAGGTCTTAAGCATAAAACGTATCAGGAAAGACTTCATGGACTCCATCTGTATAGTCTGGAGGACAGAAGGAAAAGGGGGGACATTATCGAAACATTTAAATATGTTAAAGGGTTAAATAAGGTTCAGGAGGGAAGTGTTTTTAATAGGAAAGTGAACACAAGAACAAGGGGACACAATCTGAAGTTAGTTGGGGGAAAGATCAAAAGCAACGTGAGAAAACATTATTTCACTGAAAGAGTAGTAGATCCTTGGAACAAACTTCCAGCAGACGTGGCTGGTAAATCCACAGTAACTGAATTTAAACATGCTTGGGATAAACATAGATCCATCCTAAGATAAAATACAGGAAATAGTATAAGGGCAGACTAGATGGACCATGAGGTCTTTTTCTGCCGTCAGTCTTCTATGTTTCTAATAAGTAAATAAGTAAGTAAGTAAGTACGTAAGTAAGTAAATAAGTAAGTAAGTAAGTAAGTAAGTAAGTAAGTAAGTAAGTAAGTAAGTAAGTAAGTAAATAAATAAATAAATAAGTGAATAAGTGAATAAGTGAATAAGTGAATAAGTAAGTAAGTAAGTAAGTAAGTAAGTAAGTAAGTAAGTAAGTAAGTAAATAAATAAATGAATAAGTGAATAAGTGAATAAGTGAGTAAGTGAGTAAGTGAGTAAGTAAGTAAGTAAATAAATAAGTAAATAAGTAAATAAGTGAATAAGTGAATAAGTGAATAAGTGAATAAGTAAGTAAGTAAGTAAGTAAATAAATAAATAAATGAATAAGTGAATAAGTAAGTAAGTAAGTAAGTAAGTAAGTAAGTAAATAAATAAATAAGTGAATAAGTGAATAAGTAAGTAAGTAAGTAAGTAAGTAAGTAAATAAGTAAATAAATAAGTGAATAAGTGAATAAGTGAATAAGTGAATAAGTAAGTAAGTAAGTAAGTAAGTAAATAAATAAATAAATAAATAAGTGAATAAGTGAATAAGTAAGTAAGTAAGTAAGTAAATAAATAAATAAGTAAATAAGTAAATAAGTAAATAAGTGAATAAGTGAATAAGTAAGTAAGTAAGTAAATAAATAAATAAATAAGTGAATAAGTGAATAAGTAAGTAAGTAAATAAATAAATAAATAAATAAGTGAATAAGTGAATAAGTAAGTAAGTAAGTAAGTAAGTAAGTAAGTAAATAAATAAATAAATAAATAAGTGAATAAGTAAGTAAGTAAGTAAGTAAATAAATAAATAAATAAGTGAATAAGTGAATAAATGAATAAGTAAGTAAGTAAGTAAGTAAGTAAATAAATAAATAAATAAATAAGTGAATAAGTGAATAAGTAAGTAAGTAAGTAAATAAGTAAGTAAGTAAATAAATAAATAAATAAATAAGTAAATAAGTAAATAAATATGTTTTTCCCCCTTTGGTTATTATGTTGTTTTTTAAATCAATTTAATAAAAATCATTTTAAAAACAGAAAAGAAAATGCTGTTGCTCTTTTCTACCTTTTGCTCCTTGGAAAACTGTATAAAAAGCAATACACACTTTAATTTCTGACATTTCATAGCGCGCACACACACACACATATCCTTTTAAATGTCTAGGTTGTACAACATCCAGCTCTGCCCGGCCTCTCCTTCCAGAAGAAATGGAGATGGATTTTTCTGAGCCGTTTCCTTTTCTACAGATAACCTCTGGACCTCACCCAACAGCATTGAGCTTCACAGGCAAAAGAACCAGCGAGGGCTCGGCATGCTAAGAAGGTTAGGCTCAGATAGACCACCGTCTCCTGCCTCGATCATTTCTCCATCCTATTCTGCCTGCATTACTTCTGGGTGACGAAGCTGTGAGCTCTGCAAAAGGAGGCCCAGAGAATCTCCACCAGGGGATGAAAGCCAAAGGCTGCGAGCTTTCTGCTTGAGTGCCTTCAAGAAGGACTTTCTCCCCAACAGGCAACCTCACCATCCCTATACTGTAATTCAAAAGTTCATTGTGAAGGGGAGGGAAGTGTTTTTAATAGGAAAGTGAACACAAGAAAAAAGGGGACACAATCTGAGGTTAGTTGTGGGGGGAGATCAAAAGATCAACGTGAGAAAATATTATTTTACTGAAAGAGTAGTAGATCCTTGGAACAAACTTCCAACAGACGTGGTTGGTAAATCCACAGTAACTGAATTTAAACATGCCTGGGATAAACATAGATCCATTGTAAGATAAAATACAGGAAATAGTATAAGGGCAGACTAGATGGACCATGAGGTCTTTTTCTGCCGTCAGTCTTCTATGTTTCTAAGGGGAAAAGGAGATCAGGCTGTCAAGGTACCTACGGACTGTTAGATAGCAAAAGAAGGATGGCAGGCAACTCCTACCCCCAAAACATCACTGTAGAGCACCACACACCAAGACAACTAGACACAAGAACAGTTTTCCCCGAACGCCACCACTCTGCTAAACAAATACTTCCATCAACACTGCCAAACTATTTACTAAGGCTGCACTACTATTACTACTAATTTTTTCTCATCATTCCTATCACTCATGGCCTCCCACTTATGACATATGACTGTCACTTTTTGCTTGTATCCTTAAGATTTTTATTAATATTGATTGTTTCTTGACAAATGTATATTTTTTTCATGTAGACTGAGAGCATCTGCACAAAAGAACAATTCCTTGTGTGTCCAATCACACTTGGCCAATAAAGAATTCTATTCTATTCTATTCTATTTTCTATTCTATTCTAATCCAATTCAATCCAATCCAATCATCTGCTTGTCTGCCTTCTATCTATCTATCTATCTATCTATCTATCTATCTATCTATCTATCTATCTATCTATCTATCTATCTATCTATCTATCTATCTATCTATCTACCTACAGTACCTACCTACATATCTATTTAGAATCTTGGTTGTTTATCATTAAATCTGTATGTGCTGCCCATCTCATCTTTAACTTTTGCTCAACTGATTTTTCAGATGGGCAAGGTAGATTTTTTTAAAAGTTTAAATTTTATCGCAACCTTCCAATTTGACTTTTCCAGAGAGCGTGACATTCAACCTTCACGATGTGTGACGGCCTCGCCTTGGAGTCTGATTAATTTGGCAGAGCTCCCTATTCAAAAAGGACCAGAGTAGGTCAGGCTATTTTAAAGCACCAGATTATAAGGAGTGGGAGAGAAAGAACGAATGAATGAAAGAAAGAAAGAAAGAAAGAAAGAAAGGAAAGAATGAAGGAAGGAAGGAAGGAAGTGGGAAGGAAGGAAGGAAAGAAAGGAAGGAAGGAAGAAAGAAAGGAAGGAAGTGGGAAGGAAGGAAGAAAGAGGGAAGGAAATAAGAAAGGAAAGAAGGAAGAAAGAGGGAAGGAAGGAAGGAAAGAAAGAAAGAAAGAAAGAAAGAAAGGAAAGAAGGAAGGAAGAATGAATGAAGGAAGGAAGGAAGGAAGGAAGTGGGAAGGAAGGAGGAGGGAAGGAAAGAAGGAAGGAAGGAAAGGAAGGAACGAAGGAATGAAGGAAGGAAGAGGGAGGAAGGAAAGGAAGGAACGAAGGAAAGAAAGGAAGGGGGAAGGAAGGAAGGAGGAGGGAAAGAAGGAAGGAAGGAAAGAAAGGAAGGAAGGAAGGAAGAGGGAAGGAAGGAAGAAAGAGGGAATGAAGGAAGAAAGAGGGAAGGAAATAGGAAGGAAAGAAGGAAGGAAGGAAGGAAGGAAGGAAGAGGGAGGAACGGAAGGAAGGAAAGAAAGAAGGAAGGAAGGAAGAGGGAAGGAAGGAAAGAAAGAAAGAAAAGAAAGAGCAAAGAGAAGAAATAAAAAAAATCTGAATCATAATGTAATATGGAATATACTGTTGGATAAGTCAACAAGAACATCCCCACTGATCTGACTCAACATATTCTCCTTGAAATGGAGAATTCACTAGGGAAAACTCCATGACAGCAGCTAAATAAAGCCTTTTGGGTTGAACTCACCCCATGCTTAGAAGACCTATAAATACCTTGTTAGCTGCTCACCCTGTTTCTGAAAGATCCATTAATCTTCTGTCTTGGAGCATTTTCCCCTTGAAACCTTCGCTCGTTGGCTCTTCTCTTGCCGGTGCTGTTTAACTTCTAGAGGATGCTGCTGCCAGCAATTATCTGAGAATTTGGTACCGCTAACAATCTCCTTTACTTTTCCTTAAGATCTATGTCCAGGGAGACTGTGTTGCATGAATGAAAGGAAAGAGGCGAAAGAAAACCAATAAAGATAATTGAAAGAGAATCCAGACAACACAAAGATCTTGTGGTTCTCAAACTGGGGGAAAAAGAGACTGTCTTACCAGTTCTAAATGGGGGATTATATTCCACCATGCAGAACAAGTAAATAATTCATAGAAACATGGCAAGAAATGCAGCGGGTCTCATCCCCAACGGAGATAAACCTGGTGGAACCCAGAAGGACCTTTTCCGTGGTGGCTCCCTCTTCCTGGAATGTCATCACCCCAGATATCAAAATGGCTCCCACTCTGGCACTCTTCCAGAAGACCTGGTTCTGCCAGCGGGCCTGGGGAACCCAGAGCGGGATGGGTCCCTTTAAATAGCTCATGTGATCTGCTGTCGTAAGGGAGGCGGCAGGGTTATTTTATTATGATTTTATTATCATATTAATTTATTTGATTTAAAAAAAAATAGTTTTATTGTTTTAAACGTGTTTTTTTTAATATTCTGTAAGCTGCCTTGAGTCAACATGGGCGAATAGGCGGCAAAGGGGAAGAGCCTTCTCTGTGGCAGCCCCAGCCTTCTGGAATCAGCTCCTTCCAGAGATTCGCACTGCCCCCACCCTCCTTGCCTTTCTTAAGAATCTTAAGACTCATTTATGTTACCAGGCTTGGGGCAGTTAGATCAAGCCCCCCCCCCCGTTTAATTGGCTGATTGATTTTACTGTATTGGGTTTTTAGTTTGTAATTTTAATTGATTAGATTTGTTGCTGTATTGTTTACAGTGTATCCTGTGAGCCACCCCGAGTCTTTGGAGAAGGGCAGCATACAAATCGAATAAATACTACTACTACTACTACTACTACTACTACTACTACTAGTAATAATAATAATAATAATAATAATAATAATAATAATAATAATAATAATAATAATATAAATTTAATAAACAAACCAAAGAAAGAGAAACCCAGAGAAAGAGAAATGGCAGGAAACTGGCCGGGCCTTCATGCCACTCTCAAATTTCCTGGGAAATTTTTCCGGGCTTGGGTTCTTAAGTAGAAAATGGTTCTTAAGAAGAGGCAAAAAAAATCTTGAACACCCAGTTCTTATCTAGAAAAAATTCTTAAGTAGAGGCATTCTTAAATAGAGGTACCACTGTATTTGAATTAATAGAATAGAATAGAATAGAATTTTATTGGCCAAGTGTGATTGGACACACAAGGAATTTGTCTTTGGTGCAGATGCTCTCAGCGTACATAAAAGAAAATATACATTTGTCAAGAATCATGGGGTACGACACTTAATGATTGTCCTAGGGGTCAAATAAAGCAATGAAGAAGCAATCAATATTAATAAAAATCTTAGGATACAAGCAACAAGTTACAGCCATACCGTCCTAAATGGGAGAAAAAGAATGATAGGAATTGATGAGAAAAACTAGTAGAAATAGAAGTGCAAATTTAGTAAAAAGTCTGACAGTGTTGAGGGAATTATTTCTTTAGTAGAGTGATGGCGTTCGGGGAAAGACTGTTCTTGTGTCTAGTTGTCTTGGTGTGCAGTGCTCTGTAGCCACGTTTTGAGGGTAGGAGTTGAAACAGTTTGTGTCCAGGATGCGAAGGGTCAGTCAGTATTTTCCCCGCCCTCGTTTTGACTCGT
>NC_091955.1:4675784-4688284 GCF_031021105.1 Erythrolamprus reginae | reverse complement strand
AGCAGAAGAGAATTGAGGAGTGCTTGGGGCAGGCTGCAGGAGAGTGAAATTAGATTTTATTTAATTTTTTTTTCCCTCGCAGGCAGGTAAGAAATAACTGTTTTGGGAACAAATTAAGTGAAAGGAAAATAAATCAAGGAAATTCCCAGGATGGCGGAGTTAATCAAGTGCGTAATTCAAAGATGCACTTCGAAATGTCAAGAAAAGTCTGTTGCAACCGGAGACCGACTGTCAAGAATAATGCTGGTCCCTTTCGTGCCCAACCCCACACTTGGGAATCCAATTGAATAACCAAGAAGAATCAGAATTTTATAAAATCTGGGATAGGGTCTATATTTATTTATTATTTATTTATTTTATTAATCAGATTTGTATGCCACCCCTCTCCGCAGACTCGGGGCGGCTCACAGCAATAACAGTACAATGTAAACAAATCTAATATTTAAGTTTAAGTTAATTTAAAACCCCAATTTAAAAACCAATCATACGTACTAGCATACCATGCATAAATTTTATAAGCGTAGGGGGAGGGAAAGTATCAATTCCCCCATGCCTGACGACAGAGGTGGGTTTTAAGGGGCTTAGGAAAGGCAAGGAGGGTGGGGGCAACTCTGATATCCGGGGGGAGTTGGTTCCAAAGGGCCGGGGCCGCCACAGAGAATGCTCTTCTCCTGGGTCCCACCAAACGACATTGTTTAGTTGACGGGACCTGGAGAAGGCCCACTCTGTGGGACCTAACTGGTCGCTGGGATTCGTGCGGCAGAAGGCGGTCCTGGAGATATTCTGGTCCGGTGCCATGAAGGGCTTTATAGGTCATAACCAACACTTTGAATTGTGACCGGAAACTGATCGGCAACCAATGCAGACTGCGGGAGGTGGCCGTGTGAGGTTGGAGGGGAGACCGGCAGGAGAGAGGGAAGCTTGTTCGAGGCCAGGAAGGAGGAAAGAGGAAAAAAGCAAGGAGCGCACAGCAGCAGCAGCAGGAGAAAAAAGGAGAACTGCCGATCAGCCAGATAATGTTTGTGTGTATGTTTGCTTTTAATAATGGGGGTTTTAGTGTTTTTTTTTAAATTATTAGATTTGTTCTTACATTGTCTTTGTTATTGTTGTGAGCCGTCCCGAGTCTATGGAGAGGGGCGGCATACAAATCTAATAAATAATAATAATAATAATAATAATAATAATAATAATAATAATAATAATAATATCCTATGAAAATAGACTAACAACCCTAGGCCTAGAAAGCCTAGAACTACGACACCTAAAACACAATCTGAGCATTGCCCACAAGATCATATGCTGCAATGTCTTACCAGTCAATGACTACTTCAGCTTCAACCGCAATAACACAAGAGCACGCAACAGATTCAAACTTAATACGAACCGTGCCAAACTTGACTGTAAAAAATATGATTTCAACAATCGAGTTATTGAAGCTTGGAACTCACTACCGGACTCATTTGTGTCAACCCCTAACCCCCAACATTTCTCCCTTAGACTCTCCACGATTGACCTCTCCAGGTTCCTAAGAGGCCAGTAAGGGGCTTACATAAGTGCACTGGTGTGCCTTTCGTCCCCTGTCCAATTGTCTTTCCTTTCTTTCACCTATCTTATATATTCTCTTCCTTTCATATATCCTCTCCTCTAAATTCACTTTCACCCTCTTTTATATTATCACATGTCTATTTTCTTCCTATGCATTTATGTATTGGACAAATGAATAAATAATAATAATAATAATAATAATAATAATAATAATAATAATAATAATAATAATAATAATAGTAATAGCTGTGCACACAGCTTCATTTCAGCCAATGGAACTGCATTCCACCCCGTCTGGCCTGCGGCCACCCCTGGGTGTGGCTTTTTAAAATTATTATTTATTAGATTTGTATGCCGCCCCTCTCCGAAGACTCGGAGCGGCTCACAAGAGGAAAACAAAATACAAATCCAAGGATTAAAAAAAGGTACGTCGTGTGCATTTCAAAATGCCTTGCTTCACACCGTAGAGGGGAAATTGAATTAAGCTGGAACAGACACAGGATTGGCACGAGCAGAGCTAAAAATAAACCCTCAAATAAGAAATTGATTTAAGCGGAGACAAAATCGTATTTTGGAATATAATTTCTGCCTACATGCTTTAATCCAATTTTGCATTTTGCAACCTTTGCAGAAACGTAACTGAAAACTCGGGTGAATGTTGCAACAAACATGGTTTTGTCTTTGGCTCCTACAAGTTCATACATTTGTCTTTGTTGACTTTAAGGAAGCAATTAGATAGATAGATAGATAGATACAGATAGATAGATAGATAGATAGATAGATAGATAGATAGATAGATAGATAGATAGATAGATTCTGAGCAAGATAGATAGATTAGATAGATAGATAGATAGATAGATAGATGATAGAGAGATAGATGATAGATAGATGATAGATAGATAGATAGAGAGAGAGAGAGAGAAAGAGAGAGATAAGTTTAGATAGATAGGTAGATAGATAGATAGGTAAATAGAAGATAGATAGACAGACAGACAGACAGACAGACAGACAGACTGATAGATAGATGTTTGCATTGTATTGTTGTTTTATGTATGTTTTCCTTTTTGTATATGTCATAGAAATGTAGAAACATAGAAGATTGACAGCAGAAGAATACCTCCTGGGCCACCTAGTTTGCCCTTGTACTATTTCCTGTATTTTATCTTAGGATGGATCTATGTTTATCCCAGGCATGTTTAAATTCAGTGACTGTGGATTTACCAACCACATCTGCTGGAAGTTTGTTCCAAGCGTTTACTACTCTTCCAGTAAAATAATATTTTCTCACGTTGCTTCTGATCTTTCCCCCAACTAACCTAATCTTTTCCCCAACTAACTAACTAAAAGTGTCAGCTTTTTTTTAAACAACTTTCAATTTTTTTTTTTTAAAAGGAAGCGATGTGTTTTGCTTTATCTTGATTTGCCACCTATGGCAACCAAATCACCGCTTGGGCTAGTTATGTAAACAAATAAATAAACTTCGCCCCATCTTCTTTTTAGCAGCCCCCCCTCCCCCTAAATACTGGAAGGCTGCTATCAAAATTAAAATTTGAAATAATACACTTGACAGCTCGCCCAGGAATTCTACAATTAATTTGAAAAATACTGTGGTACCTCTACTTACGAACTTAATTCCAGGTTCTTATCTAGAAAAGTTCGTAATTACAGGCGTTCTTAGGTAGAGGTACCACTGTATCTGGATTACAAGCAACAGGCTGAAATTCGCACTATTCTCTTTGGTCAGAAAATGGAAAAGGATAAAGGAATGGAATACTTCGTCCACTGGAAAGAACAGTGGTTGAGATCTGTCCTTTCAATGAATGCAGGCAACTGACATTTTTTAAAAAATTCAAGGACACAATCAGTTATAGTGTGGCAAGGATAATGTAAGGACATCTCGCATACTGGGTTTTATGCAGCAACTCCAGAGCTGCATCTGTGGCAGCTAAGTGGGCTTATTTGACCCAGCAATATTTTATTAAGAAATGAACCAAATTTTTATTTTATTTTCTAGTAGAAGTACTGAAGTTCTGCAGAGAAGGTATTGGCCTTTTCCCCGCATCATTGGAAAATTTTGTCTTGCTCCATATGTTTGAATCTTTCTTTCTTTCTTTCTTTCTTTCTTTCTTTCTTTCTTTCTTTCTTTCTTTCTTCCCTTCCACCCCTTCTTTCTTTCTTTCTTTCTTTCTTTCTTTCTTTCTGTCTTTCTTTCTTTCTCTCTCTTTCTCTCTCCCTTTCTTTCCTCCTTTCCTTCCTTTCCTCCTTTCTTTCTTCCCTTCCACCCCCTTCTTTCTTTCTTTCTTTTTTTCTTTCTTTCTGTCTTTCTCTCTCTCTCTCTCTTTCTCTCTCCCTCTCTTTCCTCCTTTCCTTCCTTTCCTCCTTTCTTTCTTTCTTTCTTCCCTTCCACCCCTTCTTTCTTTCTTTCTGTCTTTCTTTCTTTCTCTCTCTCTCTTTCTCTCTCCCTTTCTTTCCTCCTTTCCTTCCTTCCTTTCCTCCTTTCTTTCTTTCTTCCCTTCCACCCCTTCTTTCTTTCTTTCTTTCTTTCTTCCCTTCCCTTCCACCCCCTTCTTTCTTTCTTTCCTTCCTTTTCTCCTCCTTTCTTTCTTTCTTTCTTTCTGTCTGTCTTTCTCTCTCTCTCTCTCTCTTTCTCTCCCTTTCTTCCCTTCTTTCCTTCCTTTCCACCTCCTTTCCACCTCCTTTCTTTCTTTCTTTCTTTCTCTTTCCTTCCTTCCTTCCTTTTTCTTTTCCTTCCTCCCTTCCTTACTTTCTTTCTTTCAAATGCTCAGCAATAGATGTAAAATACAATTGTTCATGGAAGATTGGGATCCATTATTTCTCCCTTTTTTAGGACAACTGGAGAATTTTCTTAATCGTACATTTTGGAGGTCAGCAATTGTGAAGACAGCCACAAGTGGGCTTAAAACTGATTCTAAACTTTGGGAAGTGAAAACTGGGACAGCATGAAAGCCCATAAAGTGTTCTACAGAAAACTGCCTGCTTTGCTTTTTTTTTACACTTCTCCCATTTTCCTTCTCATTTCATCTTTTTTTGGGGGTGGGTGGGGGGGACACACAGATTGCCATCTCTATACTAAGAATCTGACACACCTGAACACAATCAAAATTTAAATGGACATTTATTCCCAACTTTAAAAGAAATCTTGAAAAAAAATCCATTAACTCCATACCTACTACTCTTTCAGTAAAATAATGAGAGAAAATATTATTTCACTGAAAGAGCAGTAGATGCTTGGAACAAAATTCCAGCAGACGTGGTCGGTAAAACCACAGTAACAATCCACAGTAACAATCCATAGAGATGCCACCCCTCTCCAAAAACTCAGGGCGGCTCACAACAACAATAAACAATGATTAAAACTATAGCTAAAAATCCACTATCATTTTAAAACAGTCAATACTACCCAATCATAACCACACATACAACTTACTAGCCAAAAAGGGGATGAATCAATTGCCCCATGCCTGGCGACATAGATAGGTCTTCAGAGTCTTGCGGAAGGCAAGGAGGGTAGGGGCAGTTCGAATCTCCGGAGGGAGTTGATTCCAGAGGGCTGGGGCCACCACAGAGAAGTCTCTTCTCCTGGGTCCCACCAGACAACATTGTTTAGTCGACGGGACGCAGAGAAGGCCAACTCTGTGGGACCTAATTGGCCGCTGGGATTCATGCGGCAGAAGGCGGTCCCGTAGGTATTCTGGTCCAATGCCATGTAAGGCTTTATAGGTCATTACCAACACTTTGAATTGTGTCTGGAAACTAATCAGCAACCAGTGCAGGCCGTTGAGTGTTGATGAAACATGGGCGTATCTGGAGAGGCCCATGATTGCTCTCGCGGCCGCATTCTGCACGGTCTGAAGTTTCCGAACACTCTTGAGAGGTAGCTCCATGTAGAGGTAGCCCAATGTAATACTAGAAAACATTCTGGCCCCTGACCCCTATCTATCTATCTATCTATCTATCTATCTATCTATCTATCTATCTATCTATCTATCTATCTATCTATCTATCTATCTAACGTATCTATTTATTTATATTTATTTATCCAATACACAATACATATTGAAGAGAATAGACATGTAGTAATATATATAAAGAAAAGGATAGAAGAAAAGATATAAAAATAGAGGAGAAGATACATGAAAGGAAGAAAAGATATATGAGATAAAGGAGAGACAATTGGACAGGGGACGGAAGGCACACTGGTGCATTTATGCACGCCCCTTACTGACCACTTAGGAACCTGGAGAGGTCAATCGTGGATAGTCTAAGGGGAAAATGTTGGGGGTAAGGGGTTGACACTATGGAGTCCGGTTATGAGTTCCACACTTCGACAACTCGGTTACTGAAGTCATATTTTTTACAGTCAAGTTTGGAGCAGTTAATATTAAGTTTAAATCTGTTGCGTACTCTTGTGTTGTTGTGGTTGAAGCTAATGAGACTGGTAATGAGTTCCCCATTTCCCCCCATCTGTACCTTTTACAGGCTCCAAAACTGTGATGCCAAACATAATTCCAAGGGTGTAGATCCAGCAGAGCCAATGGATACAGCATACTTAACCTGTTGTACGGGCTGCCAAATCTATAGTCTCCAGTTTTCCGTGTCATTTACCAAGTATTAGAGTGGGGTGGAAAACAGCAAGGTTTTTTTTGAGATGTTCTCAGAAAGATTTCAACAGCTATTGAGCGATTTTGAGTAAATACTCCCCACGCTCAATTCATCTACTGCAAAACATATCCAGAGCCTCCTTAAGCATTTGATCAATCAATGTTACTGATGTTACATTTAAAATGGTACACGTCAGGAAGGTAGGCTCGCGTCAATTACAATTGTGTAACTTGGGGGAATCTTTTAATGCTACCTTACTATCTCCCATTATTATTGTTCTGTCGGGCTCTCTGGTAGACTTCTCCCAAAAATTCACAGGTACAAATTTCAGACACACACACGTTTGAAAATTCAAAACCATGTTCTTTATAATGAAAAGTCACTTAAACCAAGCCCTCTTTTGGTATAGCAAAGAGCACTCGTCTCCAAACAAACTGGTAATTTCTACAAGTCCCTTATCACTTCTGTGATACTTAGCTTGCAGCTGTGAGGCAATTCACAGTCCTTCTTCTTCCACAAAGTGAAACACACTTTGCTCTGGTTTAGTTTCAAAGCGGGGGAAAATCAGCACACAAAAGGTCAAAGTCAGTAAAGCAGTCACGAAACACAACGATCAGATAATCCTCCACAATGGCCAAGCCCACAGGCTGCTCTTTATAGCAGTCTCACTAATGACCACAGCCCCACCCAACCACAGGTGGCCTCATTTTCTTTGATAATAATCTCTCAGTTGTTGTTGCCTATGCATCGCTCTCCGCGTGCGTGGCTGTATCATTAACTCTTGTTCTGAATCCAAGGAGGAGCTAGATAATTGATCTCCTTCTGAGCTGTCTGCCCCACTCTCCTCCTCCCTGTCACTCATGTCTTCTTGGTCAGAGGAGCCTTCATCAGCAGATTCCACTGGGGGCAAAACAGGCCTGCAGCAAGTGGATGTCTCCCCCTCATCCACAGTCCTTGGGGCAGGAGCTGTGCCAGAGTTAACCACAACAATTATCAAATCCCAAATCAAATTACACTTCAGCTTTAACGCCTGCTTGAAGTTACAACGCCAGCGATTTCTCCAAGTTATATGGGTTTAATACTAAAAAAGACGATTTATCCGGAGGTTTAGTAGCCTAGCACAAGCAGGGGTTATGACTTACTGCCCCTAGTGGTGATGATGTGAATGCAGCTTCGAGGGCGCCCAGTGCGTGTGCATGCGTGGAAGCAAAGAATTGCTGAAAATCACTGAAATCTTACGCACGCACATGTCCTCTTGCAAAATGTAGCTTTCTGCACATGTGCAGAAGGCAAATCTTGCTCCAACGTGTGCCCCCACCTGCTTGTCGGTCACCCAGAGTTGTGCACACGGCTCCATTTCTCCAAGGGGTGCACCGTCCCTCCCCATCCAGATATCAACCCAATACAGTGGTACCTCTACCTAAGAAGGCCTCTACTTACGAACTTTTCTAGATAAATCTTGTTCAAGATTTTTTTTGCCTATTCTCAAGAACCATTTTACACTTACAAACCAGAGTCTCTGAAAGTGTAACCGGAAAAGGTGGGGAGAAGCCTCCGTGGGGCCTCTCTAGGAATCTCCTGGAGGAAATAGGGCCAGAAAAGGTGGGGAGAAACCTCTGTGGGGCTTCTCTAAGAATCTCCTGGGAGGAAACAGGGCCAGAAATGGCGGGGAGAAGCCTCCGTGGGGCCTAAGAATCTCCTGGGAGGAAAGAGGTCTGGAAAAAGCAGGGAGAAGCCTCCGTGGGGCCTCTCTAGGAATCTCTTGGGAGGAAACAGGGTCAGAAAAGGCGGGGAGAAGCCTCCGTGGGGCCTCTCTAGGAATCTCCTGGGAGGAAACAGGTCTGGAAAAAGCAGGGAGAAGCCTCTATGGGGCCTCTAGGAATCTCCTTGGAGGAAACAGGGCTGGAAAAGGCAAGGAGAAGCCTCTGTGTGGCCTCTCTAGGAATCTCCTGGGAGGAAACAGGGCCTCCACCCTCCCTGTGGTTTCCCCAATCGCATGCATTATTTGCTTTTACATTGATTCCTATGGGAAAAACTGCTTCTTCTTACAAACTTTTCTACTTAAGAACCTGGCCACAGAACCAATTAAGTTCATAAGTAGAGGTACCGCTGTACTGGTCTAGCAGATGGAATTCTATTTCTAAACCAGAGGTCTTCAACCTTGGCACCGGTAAGACTTGTGGATTTCAGCTCCCAGAATTTTCTGGGAGGATTAAAATTAGAATGAAGGATACTGCAAAATCCCCATTTCCTCCCGATCAGCTGGGACGGGAGGCAGAGAATAGATGCAGGGCCTGTCAGAGGTGAAATTTACCAGTTCACCAAACTACTCAAAATTTCCACTACCGGTTCTCCAAAACTGGTCAGAACCATCTGAAACCCACCTCTGATTTAGAACCATCCCATGTCTGTAAAAATCACAGAAAATTCAGTCCACCCATGAAGTCTAAAGCCATAGTAATTCTTTGTAAATTAAAATTCTTAATTTATTTACAACAAAGATATAACATCGATACAAGAACAAATAACTTAAAGTTGTTTAATTAATCTGTGTAGCAACAAGTGTCCCTCCGGGCACTTTTTCCTCAGAGTCTAAGAGAATCTAAAGCCGACGTAGGTTAAGATATTTTTATGGTCATTGCCGTCATTCATTCCAAAGGAAGGCCTTCAACCAAATTTTAAATGTCAATAATATAAGTCTATAATCTGTGGAAAAGCCAGCCCATTCTGGTTGGAAAAGATTTCGCAAATCCTCCCCAGCTTATTTAAAAAATGTCAAGCCAAAAATTTGAAGGACCTTTCCAGAACATTAATCATATTATCTTTAGATTTCTGATGTATGTATGTGTGTAGGTATGTATGTATATGTGTATGTAGATAGGTAGGTAACATATTTTTGCTGATAACAAAAAGGAACAGAGACTAATATAGATCTATTTCAAGCTATTTTGCTCTCATCAGCTAGCCACACCCTGTAAGGCTTTAACCTCTAGGCCACAGGTTCTGTTCCTCTCAGCTACAGGCACGTTGTTTCACTGGTTGATCATTCTCACCGTTAGAAAGTTCCTCCTTATTTCCAGGTTGAATCTCTCCTTGATCAGTTTCTATCAATCCTTCCTCCTCCTCCTCCTCCTCCTCATTTCTTCCTCTTTTTCTTCTCCTTCATCACCATCACCAAAATCACCATCATCAATCATCAATATCATCATCAATTATCATCCAATAAAGGAACTTTTAATATCAGGCACTGTTTCATTATATCAACTTACTTATTATTTCCTCCTCTAATTTCTGATTAATAATCACTCCTGATTTTTCTTCTTCCTTCCTTCCTTCCTTCCTCCATCCTGTCTTCCTTCCATCCATCCATCCTTTCTTTCTTTCTTTTTCTTTTTCTTCCTTCCTTCCTTCCTTCTTCCTTCCTTCCTTCCTCTTCCTTCCTTCCTTCCTCCTTCCTGTCTTTCTTCTTCTTTTCTTTCTTTCTTTCTTTCATTCTTTCTTTCTTCCTTTCTTTCTTCCTTTCTCTCCCTTCCTTCCTTCTCTCCCTTCCTTCCTTCTTTCCAATCTCTCCGTCTCCCTTCCTTTGTTCCATTTTTCTCCTCTTCCTTTCATCATTCCAACAGCAGTCATCTTTTCTTATGGGAAAATGATGAAGCTCTATGCAATTTGTTTAGTTTCAGGCTGGCTTTCTAGCTAGAAGGAAGAACAGATTTTTGTTCTGAGTATATACATTATTCAGGGGAGCAGAGGGCCATGGTTCATGGCAGGCTCCCACAGAGTCCATTCCTTTGAAAAAAAAGTTCAATAAAAGACGCCGATACTTATTGACAAGAAATCCCCACTGAAGACTTGGTTCTGAGTAAACAATAAATATTTATTGGAAGGCTTTTGACTGACTAGAGAAGTATATATTTCTGAACAAAGTTTGTACACGAAAAAGCACATGTAGACTCTTTTTAAAGTATACATATGAAGAGAGTGAATCTTTCATCTGTAGGGCCACATGTAGGACCTTTGAAATTTAGTAAGGCTGACACTAAGTAGGATTCTCCATAGCTTCTAGGATAGCATTGCCTCCACAAATAGTATGTATGTATGTATGTATGTATGTATGTATGTATGTATGTATGTATGTATTTATTTGATTTGATTTGTATGCCGCCCCTCTCCGAAGACTCGGGGCGGCTAACAACAATAAAAAAAGACAATGTAAACAAATCTAATATTAAAAATAATCTAAAAAACCCCAATTTAAAAAACCAATCATACATGCAAGCATACCATGTATAAATTCTATAGCCTAGGGGGAAGGGAAAAATTTTAATCCCCCCATGCCTGACAACAAAGGTGGGTTTTAAGGAGCTTGCGAAAGGCAAGGGGGGGCAACTCTGATATCTGGGGGGAGCTGGTTCCAGAGGGTCGGGGCTGCCACAGAGAAGGCTCTTCTCCTGGGTCCCGCCAAATGACATTGTTTAGTAGATGGGACCCGGAGAAGGCCAACTCTGTGAGACCTAACTGGTCGCTGGAATTCGTGCGGCAGAAGGCGGTCCTGGAGATATTCTGGTTCGATGCCATGAAGGGCTTTATAGGTCATAAACAAGACTATATGATCTGTAGATCATATTTTCTTTGAGGATGTTCTACTCTGTTGTGGCCCCCCAGCAGCCTGTGCAGCCAGGGCCTTTGGCACCTCCAACACCTCTTGGCAGTGATGGGAAAGGAGGGTTGGAGGTGCCTGAATGCAAGAGCACACAGGGCTGCCAAAAGGCAAGAAGGTTTACTCTGGAGGAGGTCTCCTTGAGAGTAGAGCTGCAGGCTAATTGGCCCCGCCCATAGACTACTTAAGTCCTAGCCATTCTGAGCAGAGGGGCAGGGAACAACATCGCTTCTGAACCTTGACTTCTTCATTTCCAGTTTGCATTCCAGCATGGATCTTGTTTCTTGCAACTTTCTAGTTTCGGGACTTGTGCCAAGTACAGTAAGACTTGCCAATTATCTCTTGGACTTCAGCCCGCTGCTAAGATAGTGTATTAACAGCTGGGGTTTGTGAACGGAATAACTTCTGGCTTTCTTTTGCTTTTTACACTCCTAAGAAGATATTAGGAGATTTTGCGTTAATTACCAAAACAATCTGAGATTTGGCTTTTGAAGAGGGACTTCGTTTTGACAATTTATTTATTTATTTATTAGATTTCTATGCTGACCTTCTCGAGGTGAACTCAGGGTGGCGTACAACATTATAAATACAACAATATATATATATATATATATAAAGAAATCTAAATTACAGTGGTACCTCGAGATACGAGTTTAATTCGTTCCGGACCTGGGCTCTTAAGTCGAGCAGCTCTTATCTCGAATGACTTTTCCCCATAGGAATTAATGTAAATAATTTTAATTGGTTCCAGCCCTCAAAAAACTCACAAAGTTAGTCTAAATTATGCAGAAAGACATGTTTTTAATGAAGAAATGTACATGTACATATAAATGAATAATGAAGTTTCTTTCACTTAACTTGTAAACTTTCTTAAACTTTTAAATTTACATATGTTCAACTTCTCTGCCACCCAATCCTGTAGGACAGAGGTCCCCAACCCTTTTTGCACCAGGGACTGGCTTTAAGCGATCAAGAGAGGAATGGGTGAATGAATGGACGGAGGGTGGGAAGGAAGGAAGGAAAGAGGGAAGGGACAGGAACAGAGGAAGGAAGCAAGGAAACTTATGAAAGGGGGGAGTAAGAGAGGAATGAGTGAAGGGAGGGAGGGAAGAAGGTGGGAAAGAGAAAGAAAAGAAGAAATAGAGGAAGGGAAGGTAAAAGAGAGAAAGAAAAAGAGCAAGAAAGAAAGCAAGCAAGAAAGAAAGAAAGAAAGAAAGAAAGAAAGAAAGAAAGGGGGAAGGGACAGGAACAGAGGAAGGAAGCAAGGAAACGTATGAAAGGGGAGAGTAAGAGAGGAATGAGTGAAGGGAGGGAGGGAGGGAAGAAGGTGGGAAGGAGAAAGAAAAGAAGAAATAGAGGAAGGGAAGGTAAAAGAGAGAAAGAAAAAGAGCAAGAAAGAAAGCTGTAAGCACCCCCCGAGCCCCCCAGGCCGGCTGCAACCTTTTAAAACACGCGCGCCGCTTCGCAGCTGTCTCCTGAAGCCGAACGCGGAAGTTAGTGTTTGGCTTCAGGAGACAGCTCCTTGGCGCTTGTATCTCGAATTTGGGCTTGTAAGTAGAACAAAAATATCTCTCCCCTCCCAGCTCTTATCTCGAGTTGCTCTTAAGTAGAGCAGCTCTTATGTCGGGGTTCCACTGTACTTTAAAAAGAATTCTACAAAATTGCTAAAAGTGTT
>NC_091955.1:4320784-4335784 GCF_031021105.1 Erythrolamprus reginae | reverse complement strand
GTTTTAAAACAGGCACGCGGCTTCTCCGCTGACTCCTGGCGAACTTCCCCGCTTTAGGAGTCAGCGGAGAAGCGGTGCGCCTGTTTTAAAACGATCGGAGCCGGCCTGGGGGGGGCTTTCCAGCAACCCCCGAGCCCGGGTTGGGGGCTCGGGGGTTGCTGGAAAGCCCCCCCAGGCTGGCTCCGATCTTTTAAAACAGGCACGCGGCTTCTCCGCTGACTCCTGGCGAACTTCCCGGGTGAAGGGCGAAGGGCGGGCGAAGGGCGGGCGAGCGGCGAACAGCGGGTGGCCGGGCGACCGGTGGGCGAGCGGGTGCTGGGGGGGGGGGCTTCGCCCTCCCGCCAGCAAGAGGGGGAAGACCCAGGGAAGCCGCCCAGCAGCTGATCTGCCCGGCGCCATCTACGCATGCGTGCCCATAGAAAAAAGGGCACGCATGCGCAGATGGTGTTTTGACTTCCGGGTTGAAAAATCGCAAATTAGCCTGTTCGCAATGGTCGGGAACGCAATAACCGGGGGATCACTGTATTTTCTATTCTGTTCTGTTCTGTTCTATTCCATTCTATTCCATCCCATTCATATTCAATCTATAAAATTTCTAATCCAGAATAAAAGAACCAGCCAATGAGTTCTCTTGGATGAATTCAAGTTGCCTTTTCCTGGCTGCTTCCTATGGATAAAATGCAAAAGCCTCTACAGTATAAACCGGACCCTGTGTTTTGTACTCTGAGCAGAAAAAAAAAAGTCTTGATATAGAGAGGGGGTAGAAAAGGAATTTTTTTCCCCCACTTCTAGAATTATGGATCCATTTCCTCCAAGTCCTTTGACCAACTGAAGCCACATTCCAAACAATGGGTGGAATTCATATAAAGTTACAGTCGCTTGAATTTAATTCAGAATAAAATCGATTAAACCAGAGTACCTCCGGAACCGCCTGCTACCGCACAAATCCCAGCAACCAATAAGGTCCCACAGAGTTGGCCTTCTCCAGCTCCCGTCCACTAAACAGTGTCGTTTGGCGGGCCCCAGGGGAAGAGCCTTCTCTGTGGCGGCCCTGGCCCTCTGGAACCAGCTCCCCCCAGAGATTAGAACTGCCCCCACCCTCCTTGTCTTTCGTAAGCTCCCCAAGACTCACTTATACCGCCAGGCCTGGGGGAGTTGAGACACCTTTCCCCCCAGGCTTTTTTATACTTTGTTTTATGTTTGGTATGAATGTGCTGTTTGGTTTTTTAAAAATAATGATAGGGTTTCATATGTTTTTTTAATATTAGATTTGTTCCACTACTATATTGCTTTTATTACTGTTGTGAGCCGCCCCGAGTCTTCGGAGAGGGGCGGCATACAAATCTAATAAATAATAATAATAATAATAATAATAATAATAATAATAATAATAGATTAAATTCAACAACATCACGTATATTCCTTCATTCTTTAGAACTATATTAACAGAATAACAGAACCATGAAAGAACTGGATAGCAAAATCAAATTATAATATTCTATACACTACACTACATCGAAAATCATCTTTATTATTATTATTATACTGTAATAAGAGCTGATTTAAAGCCTTAGGTAAAATTCCAGTGACCCGCCTTGCGACTTAGCCTGGTATTTATTCATCATGACTGGAGATCTAATTCAGTATGAATAAAGACAGATTCAGAACAAAGTTGAACATAAGCCAAGAGACTTTTGCGTAATTAACTTCAGCGACCAAATTACATTCAAAACAGATTCTGGCTCTATTCTCTCTTCTAAGTTGTCTGCAAAATTGATGGAATAACATCCCGTTAGAAACATTTGTCAACTTCCTGGTAGCTAAGGAGTCTGTTCGTCTTCTTTTCAGTTGCTTCAGTTGTGTGTTCTCTGCTTAGCTGCCTCTTCATCTCCTGTTCCTACTAAATAAAGAAAGCCTTACCAAGCAGCATATATATGTTCTGTCGGGCTGTCTGGTAGAATCCTCCCGAAAATTCACAGGTGCAAATTTCAGACACACACACATTTGAAAATTCAAAACAATGTTCTTTATAATGACAATTCACTTAAACCAAGCCCTCTTTTTGTAGAGCAAAGAGCACTCGCCTCCAAACAAACTGGTAATTTGTACAAGTCCCTTATCAGTTCTGTGATACTTAGCTTGCAGCTGTGAGGCAATTCACAGTCCTTCTTCTTTCACAAAGTGACACACACTTTGCTCTGGTTTAGTTTCCAAGCGGGGGAAAATCAGCACACAAAAAGTCAAAGTCAGCAAGGCAGGCATGAAACACAACGATCAGATAATCCTCCACAATGGCCAAACCCACAGGCTGCTATTTATAGCAGCCTCACTAATGACCACAGCCCCACCCAACCACAGGTGGCCTCATTTTCTTTGATAATAATCTCTCAGTTGTTGCTGCCTATGCATCGCTCTCCGCATGCGTGGCTGTATCATTAACTCTTGTTCTGAATCCAAGGAGGATCTAGATAATTGATCTCCTTCTGAGCTGTCTGCCCCACTCTCCTCCTCCCTGTCACTCATATCTTCTTGGTCAGAGGAGCCTTCATCAGCAGATTCCACCAGGGGCAAAACAGGCCTGCAGCATGTGGATGTCTCCCCCACATCCACAGTCCTTGGGGAAGGAGCTGGGCCAGAGCTAACCACAACACTTAGTATAGAAGAACAGACAAGGGTGTAATGAATTAATTATAGTAGAAAGTATTTAGTAATAATAAATTAAAGAGGAAATATAAAAGAATTATATGAGACCAAATATGAAATGTAAGTATGATGAACGATAGGAATAACTGCATAACATTTGATAAGAAATAATCAAGATTGAGATAGTCAAGAGAGACATAAGGTATTTTTCTCTTGATTATCTTTTTTATATAGTGGTTTGTTTGTTTTTGTTTCTTTGGTTTTGGGGTTTTTTTGTCTCTTTTTGTTCACTTGCTTGCTTGTTATTACTATCGTTTTCATGATTATATATATTGTAAGCTACTTTTGTAAATACACTACATAGAAACATAGAAACATAGAAGTCTGACGGCAGAAAAAGACCTCCTGGTCCATCTAGTCTGCCCTTATACTATTTCCTGTATTTTATCTTAGGATGGATATATGTTTATCCCAGGCATGTTTAAATTCAGTTACTGTGGATTTACCAACCACGTCTGCTGGAAGTTTGTTCCAAGGATCTACTACTCTTTCAGTGAAATAATATTTTCTCATGTTGCTTTTGATCTTTCCCCCAACTAACTTCAGATTGTGTCCCCTTGTTCTTGTGTTCACCTTCCTATTAAAAACACTTCCCTCCTGAACCTTATTTAACCCTTTAACATATTTAAATGTTTCGATCATGTCCTCCCTTTCCCTTCTGTCCTCCAGACTTTACAGATTGAGTTCATGAAGTCTTTCCTGATAAGTTTTATGCTTAAGACCTTCCGCCATTCTTGTAGCCCATCTTTGGACCCGTTCAATTTTATCCCTATCTTTTACATATGTATCTTTAAAAAAAATAATAACATTTATATAAAAAAAAATTTAAAAGAAAGAAAAATAAGAGCAAAGTATTAATTCTAGCAGTTAAGGAAGAAACGCTGGTTAATTCAATATACTATTAATTTCCCCAAACCTCCAGAAAAGAAAATAAAAAGCTATAGATTTTTTGCCACACTAGCGAGAACAAGTAATACGGTGGGTATTAGGGCGGTGTGATCAAATCGTTAAAGCAAATCAGCTTTCCAAACTGAGTAATTGTATTTGCTTTAACGGTGCAGGCCGCACAGTGAAACTGGATTGATTCTTCAAATTGATACTAACGTTAAATCAAATCGGAATGATTTGGTGCCTCAAATTGACTGGTGAAATCATATTTTGTTTGTCTCACAGAAGCCTGATACAAATAATCACATACAAAAAAATTGAACGGGTCCAAAGACGGGCGACAAGAAGGTGGTGGAAGGTTTTAAGCATAAAACGTATCAGGAAAAACTTCATGAACTCCATCTGTATAGTCTGGAGGACAGAAGGAAAAGGGGGGACATGATCGAAACATTTAAATATGTTAAAGGGTTACAATAAGGTTCAGGAGGGAAGTGTTTTTAATAGGAAAGTGAACACAAGAACAAGGGGACACAATCTGAGGTTAGTTGGTGGGAAAGATCAAAAGCAACATGAGAAAATATTATTTTACTGAAAGAGGTCGTAGATGCTTGGAACAAACTTCCAGCAGACGTGGTTGGTAAATCCACAGTCACTGAATTTAAACATGCCTGGGATAAACATAGATCCATCCTAAGATAAAATACAAAAAATAGTATAAGGGCAGACTAGATGGGACCATGAGATCTTTTTCTGCCATCAGTCTTCTATGTTTCTATGTTTCTGGAGACAAGGTGTTCCGCAGATTAATTGTTGTCACACTGTGCGGAAATTTCCTCTGAATTCAAGGTTGAATTCAGGTCTCCAGAACTGGACACAGTATTCCAAATTTGGTCTCACCAGCGCTCTATACAGCAGGATCACAATCTCCGCCTTCCTGCTTGTTATACCTCTGAATATGAAATATTTTATTTATTTATTTATTTATTTATTCTTTGTCCAATATACAATACATATGGAAGAAAATAGACATTAAGTAATATATATAGGGATAGTAAGTAAAAAGAAGAGAAGTAGATGAGAGGGAGAGAATATATATGATATATGAGAAAAGGAAAGACAATTGGACAGGGGACGAAAGACACACCAGTGCACTTATATACGCCCCTTACTGGCCTCTTAGGAACCTGGAGAGGTCAATCGTGGAGAGTCTAAGGGAGAAGTGTTGGGGGTTAGGAGTTGACACTATTGAGTCCGGTAATGAGTTGCACGCTTCGACAACTCGATTGTTAAAGTCATGTTTTTTACAGTCAAGTTGGAGCGGTTAATATTAAGTTTGAATCTTAAGAAATAGAATCAAAACCAGAAATGTACCTTTTAGGAATTTATTAGAGGACAACATAAAAAGGGGGATTATTATTTAATAGCGCATATATTAACAGTGGCGAGATTGGTTTTTGCTCAAAACTGGAGAAAAGAAAGGATACCAAAGGAAGAATTGATGATCAGAAAAAATATTAGACTGGGCAAAACTAAGCAAACTTACCTTGGAATTACAGAACAAACAAGAAAAAGAATATTATACTGTATGGGGGAAAGTTTGCAGTTGGATTGAAAAGAAAAAGGAATTAAAATAACCTTTAAAAAGAGGGGAAGTTGTAGAAACAGAAATGTAAATTAGAATTTATATTAAGCTTGTTGACCTTGTTGTTTTTATGGGTTTTTTGTTTGTTTTCTATAAAATATTTAAAAACAACAAACACAACAATCAACCCAAGTAGTGTTTTTTGCCACATTTGTCAACCCATATGCTAATCCGTCGCTTTCCCCAGCGTTCCTTTTGTTGCGTTACAGAAGCAAAATACACAGGATTTGTACAAAGGCAACACACAAGCATCCCAGAAGCTCTCAAAGGTACACACTGCTATCTAGTGGCTAAAACACATTAGTTGTTTTCCGACAGCGAGCATTTAATCACAGTTGGATATTTCGAAGGGTGGCAGCTGCTTTATTTTTTGGAAAATATTTTATTGGTTTTTTTTTAAAAGAAAACATTGTAAAAACAATACCATAGATATACGTTCAGTAAATCTGCATTGATTCATAAGCAAAAGAAAAATAACCAGTCACGCATCTCTTTTTCATCACAATATTTACGTTCGAATATTATTTCTTTAACACATTACTCAATATAGTTATATAATGTTACTTATAATTTAGCACATGAATCAGTTTAATTGTGTATTGCTATTTACAATTGCATGATTTCTATATCTTGTATCTATCTATCTGTCAATCATCTATCTATCTGTCTGTCTGTCTGTCTGTTTGTTTGTCTATCATCTATCTATCTATCTATCTATCTATCTATCTATCTATCTATCTATCTATCTGTCAATCATCTGTCTGTCTGTCTGTCTGTCTACCTACCTACCTACCTACCTACCTACCTACCTACCTACCTATCTATCTATCTATCTATCTATCTATCTATCTATCTAAAATACAAAAAATAGTATAAGGGCAGACTAGATGGACTATGAGGTCTTTTTCTGCCGTCAGTCTTCTATGTTTCTATGTTTCTATGTTTCTATGTTTCTATGTTTCTATGTTTCTATGTTTCTATGTTTGTTTCTATGTTTCTATGTTTCTATGTTTCTATGTTTCTATGTTTCTATGTTTCTATGTTTCTATGTTTCTATGTTTCTATGTTTCTATGTTTCTATGTTTCTATGTTTCTATGTTTCTATGTTTCTATGTTTCTATGTTTCTATGTTTCTATGTTTCTATGTTTCTATGTTTCTATGTTTCTATGTTTCTATGTTTCTATGTTTCTATGTTTCTATGTTTCTATGTTTCTATGTTTCTATGTTTCTATGTTTCTATGTTTCTATGTTTCTATGTTTCTATGTTTCTATGTTTCTATGTTTCTATGTTTCTATGTTTCTATGTTTCTATGTTTCTATGTTTCTATGTTTCTATGTTTCTATGTTTCTATGTTTCTATGTTTCTATGTTTCTATGTTTCTATTCTATTCTATTCTATTCTACTCTACTCTGCATTCCATTCCATTCCCTTCTATTCTGATATATTGTTCAGCTCTTTATGCCTATTGCTGGACATAAAGTACTCTTGCTTCTAGTGCATCCTTCAGGTGCTTTGGCAAATCATTTTTCAGGCCATGAAAAATAAATGCGAGAGAACGAGGACTTCATAAGTCCTCCTTTTATAAGGCTTTAACGCCACATCCCATTTGTCTGCCGGTAAGCTCCACTGACTTCACTGAAAACCTTTGTAGGGGTTTGAAGTTTTCAGTCGTCTGAATCAGCGGAGCTTATGACTCACTTGGGAAAGGAACATTAGGCACGGGAAAAGGTCTGCGCCCCCCATGCAAAAACTTTCTGAAAAAGTTAATATATTCTCCCCCTTCGTTTTGCTTGTTTTCTCCCTTTTCAGATGTAATGGAAGCATCATTGGGGGGGGAGAACGAGAGAGGGAATGAGAGAGAGAGAAAGAGAGAGACAGAGAGAGAAGGAGAGGGAGAACAAGAGAGAGGCACACAGAGAGAGAACAAGAGAATGAGAGAGAGAGAGAATGAGAGGAGAGAGAGAGAGACAGAAAGAGAACGAGAAAGAGAATGAGAGAGAGAATGAGAGAGACAGAGAGACAGAGAGAGAGAGAACAAGAGAGAGAATGAGAGAGTGAACAAGAGAGAGAGAATGAGAGAAAGAGAGAGACAGACAGAGGAGAGAGAGAATGAGAGGGACACACACAGAGAGAGAGAACAAGAGAGAGAGAATGAGAGAATGAACAAGAGAATAAGAGAGAATGAGAGAAAGAGAAAGAGAGAGACAGAAAGAGAATGAGAGAGAGAACGAGAGACACAGAGAGAGAGGGAACAAGAAAAAGAGAATGAGAGAGTGAACAAGAGAATGAGAGATAGAGAGAATGAGAGAGAAAATGAGAAAGGCAAATACAGAGAGAGAGAGAGAATGAGAGAAAGAGAGAGACAGAGAGAGAAGGAGAGGGAGAACGAGAGAGACACAGAGAGAGAGAGAGAGAAAGAGAGAATGAAAGAGTGAACAAGAGAACGAGAGATAGAGAAAATGAGAGAGAAAATGAGAAAGGCAAATACAGAGAGAGAGAATGAGAGAAAAAAGGAGAGAGAGGGAGAACGCGTGTGTGTGAGAGAGAGAGAGAACAAGAGAATGAGAGAGAATGAGAACGAGAGAATGAGAGAGACAGAGAGAGAGAGAACAAGAGAGAGAGAATGAGAGACAGAACAAAAGAACGTGAGATAGAGAGAATGAGATAGAGAAGGAGAGAGAGAGACACACACACAGAGTGAATGAGAGAAAGAGAATGAGAGAACTGGAGAGAGAGAATATGAGAGAGAGAGAGAAGAAGAGAGAGAGAGAGAATGAGAGAGAGACATACACACACAGAGAGAATGAAAGAGAATGAGAGAGAGAGAGAGGGAGAAAGAAAGAGAGAGAGAGAGAGAGAGAGAGAGGGAGGGAGGGAGGGAGGGAGAACACATATCTTATTTAGGTGACCGAAAGAATCCAGATATTAACACACCTCTAGTTGGATGGGTGGGTGGATACAGGAAAAGTTGAATGGGTCAGGACTGGGGAGGGAATAAGCTGAATAAATTGACCCCCCTCTTGTTTGTGGCAGCCCCTCAAATACCAGAATATTGCTATTGTGTTTAAATGTCTTCTTTTCTGCTGGTTGGTGAGCTGTGACTACACACAACACTGGCAGACACCAGGGGTCAGCAATGAGTTTTCAACTTTCAAACCCTGGAGAATCGTTTCTCTCTCTTCCCCCTCCTTCCTCCCTTCCTCCATCCCTTTCTTTCTTTTTCTTTCTTTTCTTATTTCCTCCTCCCTCCCTCGCTCACTTTTCTCCCTTCAGTCCTTCCTTCCTTTCCTGTCTGTCTTTCTTTCTGTCTTTTTGTCTCCTTTCTTTCCATCCATCTTTCCTCTCTCTTCTATCTTCTTTATTCCTTCCTTCCTTCCTTCTTCCTTCCTTTCTTTCCTTTCATCCTCTCTCCCTCCCCTCCTTCCTTCCTGTCTTCCTGTCTTTCTCCCTCCCATCCATCTTCCCTCTCTCCTCTCTCTCTCTGTCTCTTTCTTTCTTTCCTTTCATCCTCCCTCCTTCTCTTCCTGTCTGTCTTTCTGTCTCTCTTCACCCATCCATCTTCCCTCCCTCTTTTTCTTTCTTTCTTTCTTTCTTTCTTTCTTTCTTTCTTTCTTTCTTTCTTTCTTTCCTTCTTCCTTCCTTCCTTCCTTCCTTTCTTTCTTTCTTTCTTTCTTTCTTTCTTCATACCATTAAGTAAATGCCTATCTGCCTTCTACCACAGTTGGAAGCATGCCAAATAAACGGCTGTTTGCCAAACCAGCTAACAAAAGCAACAATCATATGTAGCAAAATATTTATTTCATTTATTTTATTTGTTTGTTTTGTCAAGTACATATTGGTGGCATACAAAGATATAATAATATTCATATACACAATACTAGTAAGAGAGAAACATTAGGACAGGGGACGGAAGGCACGCTGGTGCACTTATGCACGCCCCTTACTGACCTCTTAGGAATCGGGAGAGGTCAACAGTGGAGAGTCTAAGAGTAAAGTTAAATAACCAAGCCATGGAAATAATGTAATATCAAGTTAGGTGTCGTCCCTTTTAGTAGCAGGCCACCTGGGTGCTAAAAAATAACAAGAGGATCCTTAGCCATTTCAAATCACTCAAGCAGGATATTTTATAAATCCTTTTTGATATTCCGAACATCTCGTACGACTTTGACGCCAGCTGCCATTCTTGTCATCAAGATAAATGTGTCCTTTGATACTCTAATAAAACCCTAATGTTTTATATACCGTATCATTTTGATTCGCTATGACGTTCTTAATGGATTAGAAGACCACGCTTGATGAAGCAGATATTCCACTTTTTGATGTATTAAAAAGCTCTGGTTGAGACATCCAAGTGATCGAGGGCAGAAAGAAAGAATTTTAAAAAAATCAATAAAATCCTCACGTGTGTAATTACCCCAAAAGGAGGCAATCATGAATATAAAATCTTCATTTTATATCCATTATTGAATATAATGAATATTCTATTTCCTCCAAGGAAGAAAGACGATTCATTCGGTGTCCTTTGCCATATGCTGTTGTGGTCAGCTCTGGCCCTGCTCCTGCCCCAAGGACTGTGGATGTGGGGGAGACATCCATATGCTGCAGGCCTTGTTTGCCCCCGGTGGAATCTGCTGATGAAGGCTCCTTTGACCAAGAAGACATGAGTGACAGGGAGGAGGAGAGTGGGGCAGACAGCTCAGAAGGAGATCAATTATCTAGCTCCTCCTTGGATTCAGAACAAGAGTTAATGATACAGCCACGCATGCGGAGAGCGATGCATAGGCAACAACAACTGAGAGATTATTATCAAAGAAAATGAGGTCACCTGTGGTTGGGTGGGGCTGTGGTCATTAGTGAGGCTGCTATAAAGAGCAGCCTGTGGGTTTGGCCATTGTGGAGGATTATCTGATCCTTGTGTTTCGTGACTGCTTTACTGACTTTGACCTTTTGTGTGCTGATTTTTCCCCGCTTGGAAATTAAACCAGAGCAAAGTGTGTTTCACTTTGTGGAAGAAGAAGGACTGTGAATTGCCTCACAGCTGCAAGCTAAATATCACAGAACTGATAAGGGACTTGTACCAATTGCCAGTTTGCTTGGAGACGAGTGCTCTTTGCTATACCAAAAGAGGGCTTAGTTTAAGTGAATTTTCATTATAAAGAACATTGTTTTGAATTTTCAAACGTGTGTGTGTCTGACATTTGTACCTGTGAATTTTTGGGAGGATTCTACCAGAGAGCCCGACAGAACATATTCCCAGTGAATCTAAGGCAGGAGACTCATTTTAAAAGTAGATTATTGGGGGGGGGGGAGGCGGGAATTGGAGTGGTGTGGTTGCCTAGAAGTGGAGTTCAAGCCTCATGATCAACAGGCTGCAAGTTCAAACCTTGGTAACGGCAGAAATTTCTGCAATGAGAATATATCTGCTGAACAAAACTCCGCATTGGCAACAGGAAAGGCAATAGGCCATTAAACACTGTGCTAGATCCATTCAGTTGCCCAGAGTCAACCACGCAAGGAATTATGGGGTCATTAAAAGATTATTATTATTATTATTGGGGAGGCAGGGATACAGATTATTTGTCAACGTACCACCCTCAAGAATCAACATGAAACGTGTACTAATGCCAAAAGGATGCAATTAGGATATTCTAACTGTATTAACACAAGAATTTAAAAGTGTTGTTTGTTGTTTGTAAAATTTTTTGCAGCCCTTCACTATATCTATGCTGAGCAAATAACACAATCAGTGCCATGCCCATTTGTGATTATTATTATTATTATATTATTATTATTATTATTATTATTATTTATTAGATTTGTATGCCGCCCCTCTCCGAAGACTCGGGGCGCCTAACAACAATAAAGAAAACAATGTAACAAATCTAATATTAAAAAATAATCTAAAAAACCCCAATTTAAAGAACCAATCATACATACAAGCATACCATGTTTAAATTATATAAGCCTAGGGGGAAGGGGAAGAAAATTTCAATTCCCCCATGCCTGACGACAGAGGTGGGTTTTAAGGAGCTTGCGAAAGGCAAGGAGGGTGGGGGCAACTCTGATATCTGGGGGGAGCTGGTTCCAGAGGGTCGGGACTGCCACAGAGAAGGCTCTTCTCCTGGGTCCCACCGAATGACATTGTTTAGTCGACAGGACCCGGAGAAGGCCAACTCTGTGGGACCTAACTGGTCGCTGGGATTCGTGCGGCAGAAGGCGGTCTCTGAGATATTCTGGTCCGGTGCCATGAAGGGCTTTATAGGTCATAACCCAACACTTTGAATTGTGGACCGGAAATTGATCGGCAACCAATGCAGACTGCAGAGTGTTGGTGTGGCATGGGCATACCTAGGTAAGCCCATGACTGCTCTCGCAGCTGCATTCTGCACGATCTGAAGTTTCCGAACACTTTTCAAAGGTAGCCCCATGTAGAGAGCATTACAGTAGTCGAATCTCGAGGTGATGAGGGCATGAGTGACTGTGAGCAGTGAGTCCCGGTCCAGATAGGGCCCCAACTGGTGCACCAGGAGAACCTGGGCAAACGCCCCCCTCTATGATTGTATCATAGTAATAATAGTAATAATAATAATAATAATAATAATAATAATAATAATAATAATAATAATAACAACAACAACAACAACAATAATAATAATTTATTAGATTTGAATGTCGCCCCTCTCCGAAGACCTCGAGGTGGCTCAAAACAACAATAAAGAAAATATAACAGTGAAACAAATCTAATATTAAAAAGAAAAAGTTATATAAAACCCCAGCAATTAAAACCATACAACACATACATACCAAACATAAAATATAAAAGCCTGGGGGAGATGTCTCAGTTCCCCCATGCCTGGCGATATAGGTGGGTCTTGAGTAATTTGCAAAAGACAAGGAAGGTGCGGCAGTTTTAATCTCCAGGGGGAGTTGATTCCAGAGGGCTGGGGCCGCCACGGAGAAGGCTCTTCCCCTGGGGCCCGCCAAATGACATTATTTGGTCGACGGGGTGGAGATGTATAACTGGGTATCATCGGCATACTGATGATACCTCACACCCCATGCCCTTGGATGATCTCACCCAGTGGTTTCATGTAGATATTAAATAGCAGGGGGGGGGGAGGGCCGACCCCTGAGGCACCCCACAAGGGAGAAACCTAGAGGTCGACCTCTGACCCCCCACTAACACCGACTGCGACCGACCGGAGAGGTAGGAGGAGAACCACTGAAGAACAGTGCCTCCCACTCCAACCTGTTGTGGTTAGCTCTGGCCCAGCCTCCTGCCCCAAGGACTGTGGATGTGGGGGAGACATCCACATGCTGCAGGCCTGGTTTGCCCCCGGTGGAATCTGAAGATGAAGGGTCCTCTGACCAAGAAGACATGAGTGACAGGGAGGAGGAGAGTGTGGCAGACCAGCTCAGAAGGAGATCAATTATCTAGCTCGCTCCTTGGATTCAGAACAAGAGTTAATGATACAGCCACACATGTGGAGAGCGATGCATAGGCAACAACAACTGAGAGATTATTATCAAAGAAAATGAGGCCACCTGTGGTTGGGTGGGGTGTGGTCATTAGTGAGGCTGCTATAAATAGCAGCCTGTGGGCTTGGCCATTGTGGAGGATTATCTGATCGTTGTGTTTTGTGCCTGTCTTGCTGACTTCAACCTTGGTGTGTTGCTTTTTCCCTGCTTTGAAACTAAAGCAGAGCAAAGTGTGTTTCACTTTGTGAAAGAAGAAGGACTGTGAATTGCCTCACTGCTGCAAGCTAAGCATCTCAGAACTGATAAGGGACTTGTACAAATTACCAGTTTGTTTGGAGACGAGTGCTCTTGGCTATCCCAAAAGAGGGCTTGGTTTAAGTGAATTTTCATTATAAAGAACATTGTTTTGAATTTTCAAACGTGTGTGTGTCTGAAATTTGTACCTGTGAATTTTTGGGAGGATTCTACCAGAGAGCCCGACAGAACACAACCCCTACAGCCGGTGCAGAAGGATACCATGGTCGATGGTATCGAAAGCCGCTGAGAGGTCAAGAAGCAGCAGGACAGAGGACAAGCCCCTGTCCTGGGCCCGCCAGAGATCATCCATCAGAGGCGACCAAAGCAGTTTCCTTGCTGTAGCCGGGCCTGAATCCAGACTGCTGAGGGGCCTAGATAATCCTGACCTTGCACACAGATACAAAAGGGCACAGATAATGGTGCGATGCATACTATTGTGTTCCTCCTTTGGAGAGAAAGGGTGGATCCCATAGTTTAGGACATTGGTTCATGCTTGCTGACCATTCAATTCTCTTCGTATCTCTGTGAGGAGCTTAGTAAACCAATGTCTTTATGATAGTCCGGCCTCCTTGTTCCCAAATATTCCATTTCTTACAGATGTCATGTCTCCCACCCACCCCTCAAAAGAGAAAAGAACAGCCACAACAAAGGAATGTTCTTTTAGAAATGTTGTTTCCAATAAAGGAACATCTGGCAGTTCTTATCTAAACGAAGAATGAATAAAGTGAGTATTTTTGGCACAGAGAAAGAAAAATGTGCGCTTCCGGACATTTTAGAAATTAAATTTTTGGATCATTCATCCAGCAAAAACACACTTTCCGACAGAGGCATGTTTATGGGATGTTTGGTGGTTTATGTATGCTGTACGTACAATATTGGTTGGTGAGGATATTTCTGGGTGAAAATCAGTGATTTTCATCATTTGATGATTGGTAGTTAATTTATTTTATTTTATGATGGAGGAGGTGGATGGGGTGGGTGGGTGGGGTGGGTGGGTGGATGATTGGATGGATAGATAAAAGATTGAATGGGTTGGGTCAGGCATAATGTCGTCTGGCGGGACCCAGGGGAAGAGCCTTCTCTGTGGCGGCCCCGACCCCCCTGGAGATCTGGATTTCCCCCACCTTCCCTTGCCTATCATCTATCTGTCTGTCTGTCTGTCTGTCTGTCTGTCTGTCTGTCTCTCTCTCTCTCTCTCTCTCTCTCTCTCTCTATCTATCTATCTATCTATCATCTATCTATCTATCTATCTATCTATCTATCTATCTATCTATCTATCTCTATCTCTCCATCTATCTATCTGTGTGCCTGCCTGCCTGCCTGCCTGCCTGCCCTTTCTATCTATCTATCTATCTATCTATCTATCTATCTATCTATCTATCTATCTATCTATCTATCTATCTATCTATCTATCTATCTATCCTAAATCTATATAAAATCTATACACCTCCAATTTGTCGCTAAATTACAATCCCAACATCTCCCTCTTCCCATCAATGATACATTATGTCTCAGATTTTGAAGTACCGTGATTCATTTTTCTCTTGTAGTTCCATCGTCAGTCTGTCCATTTCCGCACAAGACAATGTTTTATGTAGTATCTCTTCTTGCGTGGGGGTTTCTCAGTTTTTCCATTTTTGTACGGAGGCCAATCTAGCAGCAGTCAAAATGTGTAACATTAAATAGTATTGTTCCTTTATGGTATTTATTGGTGGTCACCTCTAATAGAAAGAGGTTCAGGTTTTAGTTCTATTTTTAACATTTATGCTTCTTATAGCCGTTGTTTTATTTTATTCCAAAATTCATGTGCTGGAGCAAAAGTAAATTCATGTCTCTTGAGCTCTCATTCTGACAATAAAATTGACAGCCATTTATTTATTTATTTTTTATTTATTTATTTATTTTGTCCAATACACAATGAGGGTTTTAATGGGTATATATCTATATACATATAATAAAATACATGATGAAGAGTTATAGAGGAGATGC
>NC_091955.1:4249145-4315584 GCF_031021105.1 Erythrolamprus reginae | reverse complement strand
GCTCCCACTTCTGCATCGCAACGAGGGAAAAAACAAAGGGGTTTTGTTGTTGTTTGCAAGCCTCTTCTTTTTGCTTTTGGTACCCGGCGGCTCAGCCTCTGCTAGGTGGATTATTGTTGCTTTTTTATCCCACTGCCTCCTCCTCCTCCTTTCTTTTTTCCTCTTCCTCCTCCTCCTCCTCCCACCCACGCCGGCTTTCCTCCCCCTAGTGTTGAAATATTTGCAAGAAACTCTTATAATTTCCCCTTGGACGCTCCATCCTCGCAAAGCTTAGCACCGCGGACCGAGCCTTTTGGGCCTGCGCGCCTCTCCCCCTCCCCTCTCTGTGTCATCCATCCATCCCTCTATCCATCCATCCATCTCTCTCTCTATCCATCCATCTCTCTCTCTATCTCCTTCCCTTCCTCTTCCCCCTTTAGGGGAGGCGGAGGGTGGGTTGCTCAGCCGCTCAGTTTCCCTTCCACCCCGGCGGCGCCTGGTCAAAGGAGTCAGAGCGGGAGGGGGGACCGCGTTCCTCGCCCTCCCCCTCTTCTAGCTTTGTCTTGAACCCCCCCCTCCAAAAAAGCCCCCCCCGCGATGGGCTGCACAGCTGAGCGCGGAGGACAAGGCGGCGGCCGAACGGAGTAAGATGATCGACCGGAACCTCCGAGAAGACGGAGAGAAAGCGGCCGGGAAGTCAAACTCCTACTCCTCGGTAAGGGAGAAGCGCCCGCCAGGGATGCTCCGCTCACTCCCCACCGCTTCGGCCTGGCAAACCATCCTCTGCATTGGAGGGTGTCTTTACTCGTGTAGTATGGCTGTAAGTGTTGTTATCCCTGTGTGTGTAGCATGGCTGTAGTATGATGATGTATGTACTTCCTGTGTTCTTTGCTACCCCTCTTATTGGTAATATTGTTATACCATGATTAATAATCATGTAAGAGAGGAAAAATTGGGTGTGTGTCCAATCACACGTGGCCGGGAAAGATTTCTATTCTATTCTATTCTATTCTATTCTATTCCATTCCATTCCATTCCTATTTCTTTTCTTTTCTTTTCTTAAATTTTCTTTACTTTTCTTTTCTTTTCTATTCTGTTCTGTTCTGCTCCGTTCCATTCTATTCCTATTTTCTATTCTATTCTATTCTATTCCATCCCATCCCATCCCATCTCATCTCATCTCATCCCATCCCATCCCATCCTATTATTATTGTTATTTTTTCTCTTCTCTTCTACTCTACTCTCTATTCTATTCTATTTTATTCTTGTTAGTCTTATTCTATCCTATCCTATCCTATCTTATTCTTATGTTATTCTATTGTATTCTTATTGTTATTTCCCTACTCTACTGTACTCTATTTTATTCTTATTCTCATCCTTATTTATTCTATTCTGTTCTTATTTTTTCTACGCTACTCTCTATTCCATTCCATTCCATTCTTATTCTTATTTTAATATTCTATTCTACTCTACTCTCTGCTCTCTGTTTTATTCTTATTTTTATTCTTACTTTATTCTATTCTGTTCTTATTTCATTCCATTCCATTCTGGGGTTATTTGTATACCTAAACCTGGAAGACTCACAGTGGGTGAAAAGGAATATAGGTCTAGAACATCTACATTCAATATTAATAATTCCCTAAGTTACATGCATTTGTCATGTGTGTGTGTGTGTGTTTGTGTGTGTGTGTGTGAGAGAGAGAGAAAGAGAGAGAGAGAGAGACAGACAGACATACAGACAGAAACAGAGATAGACAGAAAAGGCAATGGAACAGCTTGTCTCCTGGAATTGTTTGGTGGCCCATCACTGGTGGCTTTTAAAGAAAAGACTGAACAATCATTTATATGGGGTGGCATGAAGACTTCTGCCTTGGGCAGGCGTTCAACAAGAAGACCTCCAAGGTCCCTTCCTACCCTTGGATTCTGTAGAGGGAAAGAGGGAGCATTCCTTCAACATCTGGAAAACAGCTGGTGTGGAATGCCACTATTTGTAGCTTTTCTCCTCCCCTCCCCCCCCTCCAATCATTCATATGTTTTCCATTTCCTGTCCAATTCCTTTCCGTCTTTGGGCTCCATTAGCCTACCCTTCCTAAGCTTAGAGAATTCTGGGAGTTGTAGTTCCTAGCATTAATAGAAAGTGGGAAATGCTACATTAAAAGTATTTGCTTTTAAAACCAAACAGCATGCAGTAAGCTGCTAGTATCCTGTATCTCCGAAAATAAGAACCTGTCTTGTTTTATTTTTTAAAAAAACCTGAAATAAGCACTTGGCCTTATTGCCTTGCACTCAAAAGCCCAATTGGGCTTATTATTGTTTTATTTGGGGGAAACAGGATAGATAGATAGATAGATAGATAGATAGATAGATAGATAGATAGATAGATAGATAGATAGATAGATAGATAGGCAGGCAGGCAGGCAGGCAGGCAGGCAGGCAGGCAGGCAGGCAGGCAGGCAGGCAGGCAGGCAGGCAGGCAGGCAGGCAGGCAGGCAGGCAGGCAGGCAGGCAGGCAGGCAGGCAGGCAGGCAGGCAGGCAGGCAGGCAGGCAGGCAAGCAGACGATAACTAGATTGCTAGATGATGAATGGATGGGAGGGAGGGAGAGAAGGAGGGAGGAAGGAAGGAAGGAAGAAAGGAATATAGATAGATAGACAGACAGACAGATAGATAGATAGATAGATAGATAGATAGAGATATAAATATAGATATACATATAGATATATATATAGATATATATATATGTGTCACATGGTTTTTTGCTGAATTTGAAAATTAAGGGAGACTAGGATAGATCTATTTCGGCCTTATTTTGGCCTCATCAGCTAGCCATATATATATATACACATACATACATACATACATACATACATACATACATACATACATACGTATGTATCACATGTCTTTTTAATTATTATTATTAATAATAATAATATTATCCGGGGATGTTTTATTTTGGGGAAAACAGGGTAGGTAGGTAGGTAGGTCTGTCGCTCTGAGTCTCCGGACAGAGGCGGCATACAAATCTAAATAATAATAATAATAATAATAATAATAATAATAATAATAATAATAATATTGTCAATTGCAAAAGGCCGCTTTAGTGGGACTGGCAAACATAATTTGCCGCTACATCACTCAGTCCTAGGTGCTTGGGAAGCGCCCGACTAGTGATGAAATACGAAATCCAGCATAGTGATCTCGTTTGCTGTGTTGTACTGACATAATAATAATAATAATAATAATAATAATAATAATAATAATAATAATAATAATGATAATAATCCTAGCTGCTTGGGAAGCGCCCGACTGGTGATGAAATACGAAATCCAGCCTAGGGATCTCGTTTGCTGTGTTGTACTGACATAATAATAATAATAGACAGAGAGATAGACGTAACTCCCCTGACCAAATCTCTATTATTTCCCTCCAAGGTTATATCTTTTTTCTCCATGCCAAGGCCTCTTTCCCCTCTTACAGCAGAAAAATCCACAGAATATGCATTTTTCTTAAAATACTTGGTTTTCCTGCCGCAAACCAACAACTCAAGGACTTCCTTTAAAAGCTTCCACTGGGCTGTGTTACTCTATTGTTGCGTACCGTTGTGTGTAAACAATACGATTATCTCAGTCAAACATTTCCTTTTATTCTCAAGAAACCACCTGTGCTTGGCCATTCAGCACGGCTAAGCAACTTTCACCTGCAAACTCTTGTTTCCTGGAATTAAATCAGGCTATTGGCTCCATATCACAAGGTTGCGCTCAAAATTTCTATTGCTAAGCGAGACATTCGTCCAGGGAGATTTGACCTATGTTCTTTTAAAATATTCTTTATTAATTTTCCACTTCTTAAAAAGAAAATACATATATAGATACAGGAAAGTCAAAGAAAATAAATTACAAAAAAAATTTAAACAAAACCAAACAAATCCAAAATATGTACAGATATAAATTTTAAAGGCACTATACATTTTACAGTAATTTGCGTTTTCCAACTTCGCTATATAAATTGATACAGGTGGATGGACGGACGGACGGACGGACAGACAGACTAGATAGATAGACAGACAGACAAGATAGATAGATAGATAGATAGATAGATAGATGATAGATAGATAGATAGATAGATAGATAGATAGATAGATAGATAGATGATAGACAGACAGACAGACAGACTAGATGGATGGATGGACGGATGGACGGATGGACGGATGGATGGATGGACGGATGGACGGATGGATGGATGGACGGATGGACGGATGGACGGATGGACGGATGGACGGATGGACGGATGGACGGATGGACGGATGGACGGATGGACGGATGGACGGACGACGGACAGATTAGATAGATAGATACCGGTAGATAGATAGATGATAGATAGACAGACAAGATAGATAGATAGATAGATAGATAGATAGATAGATAGATAGATAGATAGATAGATAGATAGATAGATGATAGATAGACAGACAAGATAGATAGATAGATAGATAGATAGATAGATAGATAGATGATAGACAGACTAGATAGATAGATAGATAGATAGATAGATAGATAGATAGATAGATAGATAGATAGATAAAATACTCCAAAAATATGGTAGTATTTGTACCTCCCTTGTTCTGATTGAATATTTTTTGTCGAACATCAATTGAGGTTGATGTTTTGAACATCCAACAATTGAAAGAAGCTATGTTTTGCATGGACAGTGCTTGCCTATAAAGTCCCCAAGAATCAGACGCGACTTAATGGTTAAAAACAATAACAAAGTCAGGTGTATTTAATTCGTTAGATGGTGATTTATTTAATGAATCAACCTCTCCTGTAGCCTTTTCCCCAAAGAGGCTGCAACAGATGAATCATGTCTGCAATTTTTGTTTCAAAGCAAGAAACTCCACCCGTTTGCCAGTGCAGTTTTGATTGGGGTTGAACTAAATAGATACATGTAAATGAGGCAGAGCTGTTAAGAGATGCAGTGGTTAGAACGTGGAATTGCAAGCTGATTCTGCCCAGTGCCAGGAGTTTGATCCTGACTGGCTCAAAGTTAACTCAGTCTTCTGTACGTCCGAGGATAGTAAAATGAGATTGTTGGGGGCAATAGGCTGAGTCTGTAAGCTTCCTTCTTTCCTTCCTTCCTTCCTTCCTTCCTTCCTTCCTTCCTTCCTTCCTTCCTTCCTTCCTTATTTTATTTTATTTTATTTATTTTATTTATTATTTAGATTTGTATGCCGCCCCTCTCCGCAGACTCGGGGCGGCTCACAACAAAGTGAAAACAATTTACAACAAATCTAAATTACTGTTTAAAAATATTTAAAAGACCTCATTTTCTAAACACACATACATACATCCTTCCTTCCTTCCTTCCTTCCTTCCTTCCTTCCTTCCTTCTTTCTGTTGTGGTTAGCTCTGGCCCAGCTCCTGCCCCAAGGACTGTGGATGTGGGGGAGACATCCACATGCTGCAGGCCTGTTTTGCCCCCGGTGGAATCTGATGGTGAAGGCTCCTCTGACCAAGAAGACATGAGTGACAGGGAGGAGGAGAGTGGGGCAGACAGCTCAGAAGGAGATCAATTCTCTAGCTCCTCCTTGGATTCGGAACAAGAGTTAATGATACAGCCACGCATGCAGAGAGCGATGCATAGGCAGCAACAACTGAGAGATTATTATCAAAGAAAATGAGGTCACCTGTGATTGGGTGGGGCTGTGGACATTAGTGAGGCTGCTATAAATAGCAGCCTGTGGGTTTGGCCATTGTGGAGGATTATCTGATCGTTGTGTTTCGTGACTGCTTTACTGACTTTGACCTTTTGTGTGCTGATTTTTCCCCGCTTGGAAACTAAACCAGAGCAAAGTGTGTTTCACTTTGTGAAAGAAGAAGGACTGTGAATTGCCTCACAGCTGCAAGCTAAGTATCACAGGACTGATAAGGGACTTGTACAAATTACCAGTTTGTTTGGAGATGAGTGCTCTGTGCTATACCAAAAGAGGGCTTGGTTTAAGTGACTTTTCATTATAAAGAACATTGTTTTGAATTTTCAGACACAGTGTGTGTGTCTGAAATTTGTACCTGTGAATTTTTGGGAGGATTCTACGAGAGAGCCCGACAGAACACATTCCTTCCTTCCTTCCTTCCTTCCTTCCTTCCTTCCTTCCTTCCTTCCTTCCTTCCTTCCTTCCCTCCCTCTCTTATTCCCTTTCCAATTCTCCTTCCTCATGGAAGAGAGGTTAGAATGCAGTATCGCAAGCTAATTCTGTCCACAGCCAGGAGTTCAATCCCCATCGGCTCCAGCTTGAATCCATCCTTTCGAAATTCCATAAAATGAGGATCCAGATTATTGGGGGAAATATGCTGATTGTGTAAACTGCTTAGAGAGGGCCGTGAAGCACTGTGAAGTGGTATATGAGTCTAAATGCTATTGATACTCCTCCTTGCCCTCCCTATCCCTTCCTTCTTTCCTTCTTTCCTTCTTTCCTTCTTTCCTTCTTTCCTTCTTTCCTTCCTTCCTTCCCTTCCTTCCATCCTTCCTTCCTTCCTCCTCCCTCCCTCCCTTCCTCTCTTATTCTCTTTTTTTCATTTTCCTTCCTTCCTTCCTCTTCCCTCCCTCCCGCCCTCCAACAATCCATCTATCCTCTCTTATTCCTTTTTTCATTCTTCTTTCTGGTGGTTAGTGGTTAGCCTTCCTTCCTTCCTTCATTTCCTCCCTCCCCTTCCTGATTGCATAGTGGTTAGAATGAAGTATTGCAGGCAAATTCTTCCCATCGCCAGGTGTTCGATCCTGACCGGCTCCAGGTTGACTCAGCCTTACCCCCTTCCAGGGGGAGGGGGTAAAATGAGGACCCAGATTGTTGGGGGCAACGAACTGACCCTAAACCTCTTGGAGAGGGCTGGAAAGCCCCATGAAGTGGTAGATCAAGTGCTATTGCTATTGTTTACTCCGTACTATATCTTGTGAGTCATGTCCCCATATAGCAGCGAAGGCCATGTCTATATATAAAACATCAAGGCTATTTCAGCAATCTGCTTTAAACAAATATCTCCTCTTTTGTGATTATTAAACTGCTGGAAGCAAGCTTAAACTAGTGTGAATCATCCAATACTTGATTGGATCTCAGTGTGCCATTTGTTTACCTCTTAAATATATAACATTTTATTTTGTACCATGTTTTACCTGCATATTTAGGTAACTATCATATTTTTCGGAGTATAAGATGCACCTTAGTTTTTGGGGAGGAAAATAGGGAAAGGAATCTGCTGACCAGGTATTCATCTGGCCAGCATCCTTAGTCTGGTCAGCCTCAGCACATTATTTTATCCTCTGGTTAAGGGCTTCAGAGAGAGTAATAATGAAAGAGCTTGCAAGCCAGTAAGAGCTGAGAACATCGTTAGCACCTGGAAAGAAACATTCGGAGCAAGTAGAGCAATGGAAAAAACCCTGCAGAGACTTAGGGCTTGGAAAACATTCTTCTTTGCAGAGAGTAACAATGAAAGAGCTTGCAAGCGGGTAAGAGCTGGGAACATTGTTAGCACCTGGTTAGGGATGGAAAGAAACACTTGGAGCAAAGTTAGACCAATGGGGGAAAAAACCTGCAAAGACTTAGGGCTTGGAAAACATTCTTTGCAGAGAGTAACAATGAAAATGCTTAGGTACATTAATAGCATCTGGTTAGGGCTGGAAAGAAACATTTAGAGCAAGTTAGAGCAATGAAAAAACAAACAAATCTATCTATCATCTAATCTATCTATCTATCTATCTATCTATCTATCTATCTATCTATCATCTAATCTATCTATCTATCTATCTATCATCTATTCTATCTATCTATCTATCTATCATCTAATCTATCTATCTATCTATCATCTAATCTATCTATCTATCTATCTATCTATCTATCTATCATCTAATCTATCTATCTATCTATCTATCTATCATCTATTCTATCTATCTATCTATCTATCTATCTATCTATCATCTAATCTATCTATCTATCTATCTATCTATCTATCTATCTATCTATCATCTAATCTATCTGTCTGTCTGTCTGTCTGTCTATCTATCATCTAATCTATCTATCTATCTATCTATCATCTATCTATCTATCTATCTATCTATCTATCATCTAATCTATCTGTCTGTCTGTCTGTCTGTCTATCTATCATCTAATCTATCTATCTATCTATCTATCTATCATCTATCTATCTATCTATCTATCTATCTATCTATCTGTCTGTCTGTCTGTCTGTCTAATCTATCTATCTATCATCTAATCTATCTATCTATCTATCTATCTCTATCTATCTCTCTATCTCTCTATCTCTCTATCTCTCTATCTCTCTATCTATCATCTATCTATCATCTATCTATCTATCTATCTATCTATCTATCTATCTATCTATCTATCATCTATCTATCATCTATCTATCTATCTATCTATCTCTCTATCTCTCTATCTATCATCTATCTATCATCTATCTATCTATCTATCTATCTATCTATCTATCTATCTATCATCTAATCGATCTATCTATCTATCTCTATCTATCTCTCTATCTCTCTATCTCTCTATCTATTTATCTATCATCTATCTATCTATCATCTATCTATCATCTGTCTATCATCTATCTATCTATCTATCTATCCATCCATCCATCCATCCATCCATCCATCCATCCATCTATCATCCATCTATCTGTCTGTCTGTCTATCTATCTATCTATCAATATATATATATACAGCTGAATTTGACCTCTGGACTTGCAAGATTGATGTCAGCTTTTCCTGTGAGGAAATACGATCAGATGAGTTAATGCTACCACGTTCCTTTATTTAGAATATTTCCCTTAAATAACTCATTGTGTCTTTGTGGGGTTTCTTTTTAGGAGCCGGTGAGTCCGGAAAAAGCACCATTGTCAAACAGATGAAGTAAGTGTGCTTTAAGGGGGAGGACATAAACCTTTGTGGAGTCAGGAAATGATGTCATTAAACTAAGAGGTGGTTTTATTTTTTCTTGATCAGAATTATCCACGAGGCTGGATATTCCGAAGAAGAATGTAAACAGTATAAAGCGGTTGTCTACAGTAACACCATTCAGTCCATTATTGCTATCATAAGAGCTATGGGGAGACTGAAAATAGACTTTGCAGATTCAGCCAGGGCTGTAAGTATTAATTCAATTCAATTCAATTCAATTTATTAGATGTGTATGCCGCCCCTCTCCGAAGACTGAAATATAATAAGCCTGGGAGAGATGTTTTAGTTCCCCCATGCCTGGCGATATAGGTGGGTCTTAAGTAACTTGCGAAAGACAATGAGGGTGGGGGCTGTTCTAATCTCCGGGGGGAGTTGATTCCAGAGGGCCGGGGCCGCCACAGAGAAGGCTCTTCCCCTGGGCCCCGCCAAACGACATTGCTTAGTTGATGGGACCCGGAGAAGACCCACTCTGTGGGACCTAACTGGTCGCTGGGATTCGTGCAGCAGAAGGCGGTCTCTGAGATATTCTGGTCCGGTGCCATGAAGGGCTTTATTGGTCATAACCAACACTTTGAATTGTGACCGGAAACTGATCGGCAACCAATGCAGACTGCGGAGTGTTGGTGTAACATGGGCATATTTGGGGAAGCCCATGATTGCTCTCACAGCTGCATTCTGCACGACCTGAAGTTTCCGAACACTCTTCAAAGGTAGCCCCATGTAGAGAGCATTGCAGTAGTCAAGCCTTGAGGTGATGAGGGCATGAGTGACTGTGAGCAGTGACTCCCGGTCCAGATAGGGCCGCAACTGGTGCACCAGGCGGACCTGGGCAAACGCCCCCTTCACCACAGCTGAAAGGTGTTTCTCTAATGTGAGCTGTGGATCGAGGAGGACGCCGAAGTTGCGGAACCTCTCTGAGGGGGTCAATGATTCCCCCCCTCCAGGGTGATGGACGGACAGATGGAACATATAATGTCGTTTTGAGTTCTTCAGGGTATTTTCCCCCCCCACCCTTTGATGATAGGATGATGCGCGCCAACTCTTTGTCCTTGCTGGAGCAGCCGAAGAAGGTTTTATGGGAGAACTTGCTGGGGTGATCCAAAGATTGTGGAAAGACCCTGGAGTTCACACCTGCTTCAACCGATCGAGAGAATATCAGCTTAACGACTCGGCTGCATAGTAAGTAGCCAAAAAGAATTAACACTACCTGATTCAAATCCTCACACTACTCACCAGAGCCTACAAAACTTTTGCCAGACCCGTCCTTGAATACAGTTCATCTGTCTGGAACCCATACCACATCTCGGACATCAACACCCAAGAAAATGTCCAAAGATACTTCACCAGAAGAGCCCTTCACTCCTCCACTCGAAATAGAATGCCCTACGAAAGCAGACTATCAATGCTAGGTCTAGAAAGCTCAGAACTACGACGCCTAAAACACGATCTAAGTATTGCCCACAAGATCATATGCTGCAACGTCCTGCCTGTCAATGACTACTTTAGCTTCAACCACAAAAACACAAGAGCACACAACAGATTTAAACTTAATATTAACCGCTCCAAATTTGACTGTAAAAAATATGACTTCAGTAACCGAGTTGTCGAAGCGTGGAACTCATTACCGGACTCCATAGTGTCAACCCCAAACCCCCAACACTTTACCCCTTTACCCTGCACTTGAAACAGAAGACCCTATGAAAATAGACTAACAATCCTAGGTCTAGAAAGCTTACATAGAAACATAGAAGACTGACGGCAGAAAAAGACCTCATGGTCCATCTAGTCTGCCCTTATACTATTTTCTGTATTTTATCTTAGGATGGATATATGTTTATCCCAGGCATGTTTACATTCAGTTCCTGTGGATTTATCTACCACGTCTGCTGGAAGTTTGTTCCAAGAATCTACTACTCTTTCAGTGAAATAATATTTTCTCATGTTGCTTTTGATCTTTCCCCCAACTAACTTCAGATTGTGTCCCCTTGTTCTTGTGTTCACTTTCCTATTAAAACACTTCCCTCCTGGACTTTATTTAACCCTTTAATATATTTAAATGTTTCGACCATGTCCCCCCTTTTCCTTCTGTCCTCCAGACTATACAGATTGAGTTCATGAAGTCTTTCCTGATACGTTTTATGCTTAAGACCTTCCACCATTCTTGTAGCCCGTCTTTGGACCCGTTCAATTTTGTCAATATCTTTTTGTAGGTGAGGTCTCCAGAACTGAACACAGTCTTCCAAATGTGGTCTCACCAGCGTTCTATATAGCGGGATCACAATCTCCCTCTTCCTGCTTGTTATACCTCTAGCTATGCAGCCAAGCATCCTACTTGCTTTCCCTACCGCCTGACTGCACTGTTCACCCATTTTGAGGCTGTCAGAAATCACTACCCCTAAATCCTTTTCTTCTGAAGTTTTTGCTAACACAGAACTGCCAATACGATACTTTTAAGCGTCGTAGCTTAAAACTACGACGCTTAAAACACGATCTAAGTATTGCCCACAAAATCATATGCTGCAATGTCCCGCCTGTTAATGACTACTTCAGCTTCAACCGCAACAACACAAGAGCACGCAACAAATTCAAACTTAATATTAATTGCTCCAGGCTTGACTGTAAAAAATATGACTTCAGCAACCGAGTTGTTGAAGCGTGGAACTCATTACCGGACTCAGTAGTGTCATCCCCAAACCCCCAACATTTCTTCCTTAGACTCCCCACGATTGACCTCTCCAGGTTCCTAAGAGGTCAGTAAGGGGCGTCCATAAGTGCACTAGCCGGCCTTTCGTCCCCTGTCCAATTGTCTCTCCTTATCTCATATATCATATATCTTTTCTTCCTTTCATATATCTTCTCCTCTATTTTTATATCTTCTCTTTATATATAATACTTCATGTCTATTCTCTTCAATATGTATTGTGTATTGGACAAAATAAATAAATAAAAACAAAAACAAATGTCCTGTTGGATTTCAGTTCTGTATTGTGCATTTGTCAATTAAATTTATTAAAAAATAAAAAATAAAAAGAAATGGGGTTGAAATTAACCCAGCGTTCGTCATATGTCGGTTTATGTTGCGTGTGTAATAATTTAAAAAGTTTTTTAAAGTTTCGGTGAAGCTAAACTTTATGCTACGTGCAGTTCGATTTAAGATTAAAATCCCTTCGATATTTATTCTGTCTTCTTAGCTATTTGAATGATTTGGACAGAATTGCCCACACCGGTTATATCCCAACACAACAAGATGTCCTCAGGACGAGAGTGAAAACGACAGGAATAGTGGAAACTCATTTTACTTTCAAAGATCTCCATTTTAAGTAAGTAATGGCCTTAAAAACACGATATCGGGTGTTCAATGTGTTATTTAAATATTTCCTTTGCATGAAATGTGGAGACTATATTTCTGTCTAGTATTTCATAATATTTTTAAGAATGCGAGAGCTATCATGGGCTTTCCCAAAAATGCCCATGTAACACCAACACTCCGCAGTCTGCATTGATTGCCGATCAGTTTCCGGTCACAATTCAAAGTGTTGGTTATGACCTATAAAGCTCTTCATGGCACCGGACCAGGGTATCTACGAGACCACCTTCTGCCGCACGAATCCCAGCGACCGGTTAGGTCCCACAGAGTTGGCCTTCTCCAGGTCCCGTCAACAAAACAATGTCGTTTGGCAGGGCCCAGGGGAAAAGCCTTCTCTGTGGCGGCCCCGGCCCTCTGGAACCAACTCCCCCCGGAGATTAGAATTGCCCCCACCCTCCTCGCCTTTCGTAAGCTCCTTAAAACCCACCTCTGCCTCAGGCATGGGGGAACTGAGATATTCTTTCCACCTAGGCCTTTACAATTTATGCATGCTATGTTTGTTTGTAGGATGTTTGGTTTTACAATAAGGGTTTTTAAGTTGTTTTTAGTATTGGATTTATATGATGTTTTTTATTACTGTTGTTAGCCGCCCCGAGTCTACGGAGAGGGGTGGCATACAAATCCAATAAATAAATAAATAAGCTGGCAAGGGTTTGTTTGTTTGTTTGTTTGATTGATTGATTGATTGATTGATTCACTCATTCACTCATTCACTCACGCATTCATGCATTTATGCATTTATGCATTTATGCATTCATTCATTTAACCTTTTTAACCCTGCTGTTCTGTCCATGGAATTGTCACACTTATACTGTTCCCAGGTCAACTTGACCCGGACTAAAAAATGGTTTCTTTTACCTACTTAAATTTGGGTTTTTTGAAAACTTTTTTCACTGGTATACTAATTTGAACATTTCTGAACACAATGAAATGAAAAATGAAATAAAGAAACCTAATGCTTATTTGTTTATTTTGCTCAGAAAAGCCCCCCCCCCCCGCCCCTGGCTGTGTGCAGTTTTGTTCATTTTTATCTAGATATGCAGGGAAATTTTTTAAAGGGTCTCAAACTTTGTTTTCAGGTCAAATACAACCCGAACATAACAGCAGGGTTTTAACTTAGAAAGTAGACAATAAAATATAAAGCTGAAAAACAAATAGGGAAGATCCTGGCAATTAGCAACTCAAGAGTTTATGGTTAAAGATCTAATTTGCAAAACAAAAAATAAAAACAGTTATATCATCTAATGAATACAGAGATATATCACATATAATGTGAAATTAATTTTGCTTTTGGAGGCAGAAAATACTTTGGAAATACTTTTCCATTCTCTGGAAAGGGAGACTTGGTTCATAGTCTTTCTCTTCCATTATAGGTGTCCTAATTCATTTTGGTCTGGGTAGAATCTATTCTTAAAATCAGCTGATTGGGGATTTTTTTGCCTATTTTTGCTCTTGCTTTGTAGGATGTTTGATGTTGGAGGCCAAAGATCAGAAAGGAAAAAATGGATTCATTGCTTTGAGGGGGTGACAGCTATAATTTTTTGTGTGGCCCTTAGTGATTATGACTTGGTCCTTGCAGAAGATGAAGAAATGGTAAGTAAACAAGGGAGAAAGAAAAAAGAAAGACAGGAAGAAAAAAAGAAGGAAAGAAAGAGAGGGGGAGGGAGGGAGGGGGGAAGGAAAAAAGAAAGAAAGAAAAGAAAGAAAGAAGGAAAGAAAGAAGAGGGGGAGGGAGGGAGAAAAAAGAGAAAGAAAGAAAGAAAAAAAGGAAGGAAGGAGGGAAGAAGAGGGAGTGAGGGAGAAAAAAGAGAAGGAAGGAAGGAAAGAAGGAAGGAGGAAAGAAGAGGGAGAGAGAAAATAGGGAAAAAAGAAAGAAAGAAAGAAAGGAAAGAAGAGGGAGCGAGGGAGAAAAAAGAGAAGGAAGGAAAGAAAGAAAGAAAGAAAGAAGGAAGGAAGGGGGAGGGAGGGATAAAAAAGAGAAAGAAGAGAAAGAAGGAATGAGGGAAGAAGAGGGAGGGAGAGAGAAAAAAAGAGAAGGAATGAAGGAAAGAAAGAAATGAAGAGAGAAAGAAAGAAAGAAAGAAAACATGGGAAGGAAGGAAGACAGAAAGAGAGAGAGAAAGAAAGAAGGAAGGAAGAGAAAAGGAGGAGGAGTTACTAACTTAATAATTTCAATGATTGACTTAACAACTACTGCAAGAAAGGTTGAAGAATGGAGCAAAATTCACTTAACGTCTTGCCTAGCAATGGAAATTTTGGGCCCATCTGTGATTGAAAATCAAGGACTACCTGTGATTTAATCACATTTTACCTATTTAGCAGTGAGAGAATGGTTATGATCATTATCTCTCTGAAGTAGTATTCTGGTTTTAGGGATTTACTTGTATGCTTCAAAATAATGTTCTTGGTGTTAAAAATACTTCTTGTAAATAATCAAGATAAACGCCTTGTAAAATATTTTAAAAATATTTTATTTTGGTAAAAGGAAGCCGAACTGAGCTCAACTATTTTAAGGTGGCCTTCCATATTTGAATCATTCAAATGATGACCTGAAATAAGAAAAGGCACAGACTTTGGTCCTTTCTTGTTTAGGTACATGGAATTTGGTTTTCTTGATATATTTCATTGACAACATTTGTGAATTGATCTTGAAATCATTACGCAGAGAAGTGACAAAAGGAAACTGATATATTGTCTCTGTTTTTTCCCATTTGCAGAATAGGATGCACGAAAGCATGAAATTGTTTGATAGCATCTGCAACAACAAGTGGTTTACAGACACCTCTATTATCCTGTTCTTAAATAAAAAGGATCTCTTTGAAGAAAAAATTAAAAAGAGTCCTCTTACTATTTGTTATCCAGAATATCCAGGTATATATCCCTATCTTCCATTTTATGCAGAGAAAACATGTTGATCTTAACAAAATAACTGAGTTGGAAGGCAGAAAACCCTTCACCACTTCAGACAAGGTAATATAGTCAATAGACCAATTAAAACATTGGCAACTTGAAGCAAGAGCAGGCAAAAAAAGTCTTTGTAGGCCTTAACACTGGGCTATTAAAATTCTGTAACTAAGTTTCCACTTCAAAATTTCTTTCTTTCTTTCTTTCTTTCTTTCTTTCTTTCTTTCTTTCTTTCTTTCTTTCTTTCTTTCTTTCTTTCTTTCTTTCTTTCTTTCTTTCTTCCTTCCTTCCTTCCTTCCTTCCTTCCTTCCTTCCTCTTCTTCTTCTTCTTCTTCTTCTTCTTCTTCTTCTTCTTCTTCTTCTTCTTCTTCTTCTTCTTCTTCTTCTTCTTCTTCTTCTTCTCCTCCCTAAACTCAACCTACAAGTAATTGTGGTCCAAAATATGATCTGATTTGGAGCTTTCCTAACATTTCTAAGGGAAGGAACTTCTGGTGGTTATGGACCATCACGTTGGTGTCAAGATTAGTGACCACATATATTTTCTCCGGGATGAATTCCGATCCTTTTATTCTGCTGATGTTACTACATCCTTGAAAGATCTTTGAGGGTTCATGAGAAAGTTGAAAGCCTACATTTTGTTTCATCCCTGGTGTAAATAATTTGTTTGGAAGAGGTAATAAGTACTCTCGTCCACAACTCGTATGATATAAAATAAAGTTGCTATCTTTACGAGTTGAGAAATTGAATGCAACCCAATAATGGCAACTAGAGGAAATTGTAGCAGCTGCAAAATATTTTATTTAACAAAGCCATGTTGCTTCTCTCCTTGATTAATTTCCCCCACATTGTTTCTTTTCCTGCCTTCAGGTGCTTTGGAGAATAGATGTTCTATTCTCCAAAGAATACGTGACATACAATGAACGGTTGCAGGAACTGGGCTTGGCAAGTCTAGTGAAGAGAAGGACCAGGGGAGACATGATAGCAGTCTTCCAATATTTTAGGGGCTGGCACAGAAAGGAAGGAGTCAAGCTATTTTCCAAGTCACCCGAAGGCCTGACAAGAAGTAATGGATGGAGACTGAAGATGGAGAGATTCAACCAAGAAAGAACAGGGAGAACAATCAACTGTCAGAATAGAAGTCACCTTCAGAAGTTGTGGGAGCTTTCAAGAAGAAATTGGACTGCCATCTGTCTAGGTTGACTCCTACTTTTCTTGTGGCCACCTCTGAGCTATTGAAACACCACTATCACTAGAGTCGAGGTGGCGCAGCAGGTAGAGTGTAGTACTGCAGGTCACTGAAGCTGACTCTAGATCTGTAGGTCAGCGGTTCAAATCTCATCAAGGTTGACTCAGCCTTCCACCCTTCCGAGGTGGGTAAAATGAGGACCCAGATTGTGGGGGCAATAGGATGGCTCTGTTCAAAAGTGCTGTTGTTAGCATGTTGTAAGCCACCCTGAATCTAAGGAGAAGAGTGGCATTAAAAAATTGAATGAATGAATAAATGAATGAATGAATGAATGAATAAGTAAGTAAGTAAGTAAGTAAATAAGTAAACAAGTAAACAAGTAAACAAGTAAACAAGTAAACAAGTAAACAAGTAAACAAGTAAACAAGTAAACAAGTAAACAAGTAAATAAGTAAATAAGTAAATGTCAATTCCTCCCCCCCCTTGTCTAAAGGTCCTAAATCCGCCCTTTATTTTTTCCTGTTTCCCTCTTTTAGGATCAAACACCTATGAAGAAGCAGCAGCATACATCCAGTGTCAGTTTGAAGACCTAAACAAGAGAAAAGACACGAAAGAAATATACACCCACTTCACCTGCGCCACCGATACCAAGAATGTCCAGTTTGTCTTCGATGCGGTCACCGACGTCATCATCAAGAATAATTTGAAAGACTGCGGTTTATTCTAAACATACACGCATCCAATTATCCTCTCTTTTTTGTTTTTTGTTTTTTACGAAAACCAAATGTGCTTTTTTTAAAAAAGACCATTGAATAATTTTAGGGCAGGGGGTTTATTTATTTTTATTTATACAATGTATATATATATATATATATAGGTCTTGGTATATTCGGGTTGCTTCCTGTGTAAGTTTCGGAGATTCCTGGTGACATTTCGATGAGGTCCCACTCGTCATCTTCAGGCTGGTACTTTTGTCCTTGTGCCAGGGTGAACACAGCGAGACCTGAGTTGCCTTCCCTCTATAAATACTGGTGGGTGGGTGTGGAGTGCTGGCTCAGCTGCTGCAAGCTGTGTTGAAATTTCTTGGCTAATTGGTGGGGCAACACCTTGAATAATTGATGCAGTTGATGTATGCAGATTAATTGATGTTTGCAGATGAGGGGTGTTATCCTGTCATCTGTTTTGTAATGTATGTCTGTGGTGTAACATCCCAGGTTTTGGTTTGGCTATGTGGTCTGGCTATGTGTTTATGGCATGTGTCAGTTTGCTCTGCGTGTGTGTTGGAGGGGGGTGCAGCAGTTGGAGGTGCCGCCGTGGCTTGGCTTCTGAGTGGTGTTTGTATTTTGTCTGTGGGGTGGGTATGGGTTTGGGTCTGGTGAGGGTGATTGGTGGTGATGTCCTATGTTGTTCTGGGACCTCGTCGAAATGTCTCCAAGATTCAATTTTACATGGGAAAAGACCCGAATACATCAAGACCTACATATGTGTGTGTGTCTTTATATATAGATGCATGTGTGTATGTGTGTGTGTGTATACATGTACATTATATATATATAAATCTCCAGTGGTACCTCTACTTACGAACTTAATTCATTCCGTGATCGGGTTCGTAAAAAGAAAAGTTTGTAAGAAGAAGCAATTTTTCCCATAGGAATCAATGTAAAAGCAAATAATGCGTGCGATTGGGGAAACCACAGGGAGAGTGGAGGCCCTGTTTCCTCCCAGAAGATTCTTAGAGAGGCCCCACAGGGACTTCTCCCCACCTTTTCCATCCCTGTTTCCTCCCAGGAGATTCCTAGATAGGCCCAATGGAGGCTTCTCCCTGCCTTTTCCAGCCCTGTTTCCTCCCAGGAGATTCCTAGAGAGGCCCCACGGAGGCTTCTCCCTACTTCTCCAGCCCTGTTTCCTCCCAGGAGATTTTATTTATTTATTTATTACTTAGATTTGTATGCCGCCCCTCTCCGAAGACTCGGGGTGGCTCACAACATGTAGAAACAAATCATAAGCAATCAGACAAATTTAAAATATTTAAATATTTAAAAACCCCATATGCTAACAGACACACACACAGACATACCATGCATAAATTAAACGTGCCCAGGGGGGAGATGTTTCAGTTCCCCCATGCCTGACGGCAAAGGTGGGTTTTAAGGAGTTTACGGAAGGCAGGAAGAGTAGGGGCAGTTCTAATCTCCGGGGGGAGTTGGTTCCAGAGGGCCGGTGCCGCCACAGAGAAGGCTCTTCCCCTGGGGCCCGCCAACCGACATTGTTTAGTTGACGGGACCCGGAGAAGGCCAACTCTGTGGGACCTAATCGGTCGCTGGGATTTGTGCGGCAGGAGGCGGTCTCGGAGATATTCTGGTCCGATGCCATGAAGGGCTTTAAAGGTCATAACCAACACTTTGAATTGTGACCGGAAATTGATCGGCAGCCAATGCAGACTGCAGAGTGATGGTGAAACATGGGCATACCTAGGTAGGTCCATGACTGCTCTCGCAGCTGCATTTTGCACGATCTGAAGTTTCCGAACACTTTTCAAAGGTAGCCCCATGTAGAGAGCATTACAGTAGTTGAACCTCGAGGTGATGAGGGCATGAGTGACTGTGAGCAATGAGTCCCGGTCCAGATAGGGTCGCAACTGGTGCACCAGGCGAACCTGGGCAAACGCCCCCCTCGCCACAGCTGAAAGATGTTGTTCTAATGTGAGCTGTGGATTGAGGAGGACGCCCAAGTTGCGGACCCTCTCTGAGGGGTCAATAATTCCCCCCCCCCCAGGGTAATGGACGGACAGATGGGATTGTCCTTGGGAGGCAAAACCCACAGCCACTCCGTCTTATCCGGGTTGAGCTTGAGTCTGTTGACACCCATCCAGGCCCCAACAGCCTCCAGGCACCGGCACATCACTTCCACCGCTTCGTTGACTGGGCATGGGGTGGAGATGTAAAGCTGGGTATCATCCGCATATTGATGATACCTCACCCCATGTCCCACAGAGGCTTCTCCCTGTCTTTTCCGGTTACAATTTCGGAGGCTCGCGTTTGTAAGTGGAAAATGGTTCTTGAGAAGAGGCAAAAAAAATTCTTAAACACCCGGTTCTTATCTAGAAAAGTTTGTAAGTAGAGTCGTTCATAGGTAGGGGTACCACTGTGTACTAAGTTCGTAAGTAGAGGCGTTCATAGGTAGATGTACCACTGTGTATATATATATATACACACACACACAGATGCACAGATTATACATATAATTTTTCCGTGTGTGGCCTTGGGTTAAAGAATCAGAAATTCAGTCTTGCTAGTTTATGTAACAAGCCATGTGTTCTAAGGACCAAGCCAATGGAGTCTTTTCATTTTGTAAACCATTGTTCTACACCAGGGGTCCTCAAACCTTTTAAACAGGAGGGCCAATGTTCCTGGGGTGGGTGGGGGTGGAATGCACATTACTGAAGGGATGTGTGTATATGTGCCAGGGACTTTGTGAGTTTGTATTTTTCTCTGTCTCTCTTCCTCCTTCCTTCCCTCTCCCCCTCTCTCTGCAGGCCAGGGCCATTTTTGGCCTCCAGGGGCCTCTCAACATCCCATTTTTGGCCTCCACAGCCTTCAGAAGGCGGGTGGCGGCAGGCAGGTGGGTTGGTAGGGCAGGGCAGCCTTGTGGTCCTGTGCGGGCTGGATTAATGGCTTCGGCGGGCTACATGCGGCCCACGGGCCATAGTTTGAGGACTCCTATATGTTCATCGGACCGGTTGGAATTGTTGTAAGAAACCATGGATATCACTGTGGAGCATTGACCAGAGAGACAATATGGTCCTTGTGAACTCACACCGTGGAAAGTCCTGCATCTTTTACATGTGCCGCAGATGATGGAAGAGGTCGCGTTTTTATGATGCCCCACCATCCTACTGTTTGAAACCCCGTCGGCGATGTCTTGTCAAATACCTGGATTGTGCATTGACTTTTGTCCATCAGCGTTGGGTTTGTGAGGTCCTTGATGGAGCTTGGTGGCTTTCTTTCTTTTCATCACTGAACTAGCTGACCCCAAAGACTGTTGATGTCCCCTCGTTTGCTAATGAAATGTCTGCAAGAACACCAAGGACCTCACAATCCCGAGTTACAACTATTTACTTCTACTCTTTGGTTTCTATCAACATCGAACATCACATTGAAATGAATCTTGCCGGAGTGCCCATGTTTTGAAAGCTGTTGTTACTGTTACAACAGTGAGGATTTTGCTTTGGGGATCGTTAAATGACACTTGTAAAAAATTATCCTTATTTTTTCCATATGATGCATGTCGCCTTCTTTTGTTTTCTTAAAATTTTATTTGTACCTCTGTAATTAGCATTGTTAAGACTTTCTCTTGCATAACGGAATCTTTCCACTTGCTCAGGATTAAATAGTAAATGGCTCAACCGTTTCACTAGAGTCGGTATTCTTCAAAACTTAAATGTTTCAACAATCGTTTTTTTCCCCATCTTAGAAACATAGAAACGTAGAAACGTAGAAACGTAGAAACGTAGAAACATAGAAGACTGACGGCAGATAAAAAGACCTCATGGTCCATCTAGTCTGCCCTTATACTATTTTCTGTATTTTATCTCAGGATGGATATATGTTTATCCCAGGCATGTTTAAATTCAGTTCCTGTGGATTTATCAACCACGTCTGCTGGAAGTTTGTTCCAAGGATCTACTACTCTTTCAGTGAAATAATATTTTCTCATGTTGCTTTTGATCTTTCCCCCAACTAACTTCAGATTGTGTCCCCTTATTCTTGTGTTCACTTTCCTATTAAAAACACTTCCCTCCTAGACCTTATTTAACCCTTTAACATATTTAAATGTTTCGATCATGTCCCCCCCTTTTCCTTCTGTCCTCCAGACTATACAGATGGAGTTCATGAAGTCTTTCCTGATACGTTTTATGCTTAAGACCTTCCACCATTCTTCTAGCCTGTCTTTGGACCCGTTCAATTTTGTCAATATCTTTTTGCAGGTGAGGTCTCCAGTACTATTCCAAATGTGGTCTCACCAGCGCTCTATATAGCAGGATCATAATCTCCCTCTTCCTGCTTGTTATACCTCTATACCTCTTGCATTCTTTAGTGCCAAACAATTATCACAAAAGGAGTTTTGAGAGCTAAAATGGCACCACGTCATATTTTTCCCAGTCCTCTCTCTCCTCCCCCTCCCTCTCCCTTTGTCCCTCCCCTCCGCCAATCTCTCTCTACCCCTCCCTTCACCTCTCCTTCCATCTCTCCTTTCCTCCCTCCCTCTTTCACAAAAGATGTTAGTCTACGCATTCTATGTTGTTACTGAAACATACCTAAGCATGCAGGTCCAATTGGATTTGGGTCTATTTGGCAATGGTAAGGAGTAGGTAGATCCTACTTGGTAGATCCCCTTCATAATTGAGTCCTCGTTGATTTGGTCCTCCTACCTCCTCCAAGCTACAGAGATTTGACACAGGTCTCTGTTGTCAGGATCGGGGCTTACCTGATGTAACATTCCAAATTGCAAAGAGAAAGGTAAGTTTCGGGAAAGAGAAGGAAGGAAGGAAGGAAGGAAGGAGGGAGGGAGAGAAGGAGGGAGAGAAGGAGGGAAGGAAGGAAGTGAAAGGAAAGAAAAAGGAAGGGAAGGAAATAAAATGAAAGAAAAGAGAAAAAACGAAGGAAATGAAAGGAAAAGAAAAAATGAAGGAAAGGAAAGGAACGGAAAGAAGAAAAAGGAAAGGAAGGAAAGGAGGGAGGAAGGGAAGAAAGGAAAAAGAATAAATAGGAAAGAAAGAAAGGGAAGGAAGAAAAGAAATAAATTGTCTAATTTCTCTTCTTTCTACCCCAAATCTGCATGGAGTAGAATCAACTAATTTTTTTAATTAAAAACTGCACAAAAATTAGCCAGACATTATTTCCTTTAAAAAGAAAGAAAAGAAAAGATGTTTACAGCACAGCCACAATATTTAAAGTGAGTTCTTCTGCCTGTGTCTTTTAGAATTGTCATCTAATCACAATTATGACGCAACCGTTCCAAGAAATATCGGAAACGTAGCAAACGACACTCCCAGGAAATTCAGGAACTGCGTCGCACGAGCACATTTTAAACGGTTCCCAGAAATTCAGGAATCGAAATGCTCTGAAAAGATCTGGTGTTTCTATAAACACACCTGTTGTAGCATTTAAAAAAGGAAAGAAAAATGTCTATTAGGAATGTGGCAGGCTCGAAGTCTTTCTCTAGCAATGAAAACAAAAGAAAATAGACATAATATGGTCTGCTAAACCACCACCATCATCATTGTTTAATAATCATAATCATAATCATAATCATAATTTATTAAGACTCGGATTTTATCCCTTGTGGGTTAAAATCTGGACGACTAAATGGAGCTAGCAAAGTGTTTACTGGCTGGCTGCTATTTCCTGTCACCGTTGTGGAGGGTTTTTTCCAGCAGATATATCCTCATTGTGCACAGAGAGAGAGAAATATCTCCCTCTACCTAGAATCGAACTCACAGCCTCCTGACTGTGGGGTGAGAGCTCAACCTCTAGGCCACCATACCAGTCCAAGGTCTGCTAATCCATAAATTGAGATATTCATAATGCGCTGTACCTTATCTAAACCACTGTGGCTTGCTTGGTTGATCATTGGCGGGTTATAACTTCTAAGATCACCTACCAATGATCCATTTTTAAAAAGTACAGCGATCCCATTACAGTGTTCCCTCAATTTCCGCGGGGGATGCGTTCCGAGACCGCCCGCGAAAGTCGAATTTCCACAAAGTAGAGATGCGGAGGTAAATACACCATTTTTGGCTATGGACAGTATCACAAGCCTTCCCTTAACACTTTAAACCCCTAAATTACCATTTCCCATTCCCTTAACAACCATTTACTCACCATTATTACTGGTACTCAACATTGAATAAGACACTTGGTGATCCTGATATTTATAAACATAATTACTTATTAACAATAATTATTATTTTTTGTTATTCATTTGCAAAAATTATTAGTTTGGCGATGACTTATGATGTCATTGGGTGGGAAAAACCGTGGTATAGGAAAAAAACCGCAAAGTATTTTTTAATTAATATTTTTTAAAAAACCGTGGTATAGGCTATTCGCGAAGTTCGAACCCGTGAAAATCGAGGGAACACTGTATATAGTTGCACATACAGTGGTACCTCTACCTAAGAATGCCTCTACCTAAGAGCCTTTCCAGATAAGAACCAGGTGTTCAAGATTTTTTTTTTGCCTCTTCTTAAGAACCATTTTCTACTTAAGAAACCGAGCCCAGAAAAATTTCCCAGGAAATTTGAGAGCGGCACAAAGGCCCGGCCAGTTTCCTGCCATTCCCCCTGGGTTTCTCTCTCTGGCACAGTGCATGGGAGGCAGCCTTGCGCCGGGTGTATGGGAGGCACATTCTCCTCCTCGCCATCTCAGAGTCCCTCTTTTTTTTTTAAGCCTTAAAGTTTTGGATTTTTTTGATTCTCCTCCCCTCACCTTCTTCCTTTGGCAGTGACTGTCCTGCTCCTCTTCTTCCTCCTCCTCTTCCTCCCACCCAAATTCTGAGCTTTTATTTCTTTCCTAATGGGTTTTCACACATTATTTGCTTTTACACTGATTCCTATGGGAAAAATGGCTCCTACTCAAGAATGTTTCTATTTAAGAACCTGGTCATGGAACGAATTAAGTTCTTAAGTAGAGGTACCACCGTATCTCCTTAATTAAATATCTCCTTAATTAATAAAGGAGCCCCTCAAACCATCATTGGTGTGAAGACATCATCCATATTTTTTCACCGATTTGAACCCCCTTCAAAAGCCCCCATTTCTTAATCCAGCAAGGGATGAGTCACCGAAGACTTCCCTTATACAATGGCTGCCTCTGTTCAGGTGGACAATGACAAGTGTCACTTTCCTTACGAAACTTCTAAAATAAGCTTTGTCCTTTCCTTTTTGTCTGCATTTTGACTTGCTCTGCTTCAAAAAACCCTGCAGAACTGGTCCCAATAAATCACCTTGCTTCTATTTCTGCCTTGGAATACAGGCAGACAGACACCTCAAAAATATAATGAAGTCCGCGTGCTCTCAGCTACCACCAATGTTTTATGGCATTGACGTATCTGCAAATCCTCAGCCGAGGTGACCCAGGGAAAGGAAAGAAATCTTCCTGTTGTGGGAGATAATAATTCATATTTTTATCCTTTCAGCAAAGACTACTCCTTCCGTAAAATAATATTTTCTTACGTTGCTTCTGATCTTTCCCCCAACTAACCTCAGATTGTGCCCTCTTGTTCTTGTGTTCATTTTCCTATTAAGAACACTTCCCTCCTGAACCTTATTTAACCCTTGAACATATAGTGATACCTCGTCTTACAAACTTAATTGGTTCCGGGACAAAGTTCTTAAGGTGAAAAGTTTGTAAGATGAAACAATGTTTCCCATAGGAATCAATGGAAAAGCGATTAATGCGTGCAAGCCCAAAATTCACCCCTTTTGCCAGCCGAAGCGCCCGTTTTTGCGCTGCGGGAGGGATTTTCCTGAGGCTCCCTTCCATGGGAAACCCCACCTCCGGACGTCTGTTGCCAGCGAAGTGCTCGTTTTTGCGATGCTGAGATTCCCCTGCTGGGATTCCCCTGCAGCATCACAAGAACACAGAAGTCCGGAGGTGGTGTTTCACATGGAGGGGAGCCTCAGGGGAATCCCAACAGCACAAAAATTGGTGCTTCGCTGGCAACGGAAGTCCAGAGGCAGGGCATCCCAGCGATGGCGGTGGGTTTGTAAGGTGAAAATGGTTTGTAAGAAGAGGCAAAAAAATCTTAAACCCCGGGTTTGTATCTCGAAAAGTTTGTATGATGAGGCGTTTGTAAGACGAGGTATCACTGTATTTAAATATTTTGATCATGTCCCCCCTTTTCCCTTCTGTCCTCCAGACTATACAGATTGAGTTCATGAAGATATGTTTTACGCTTGAGACCTTCCACCATATTTGTAGCCTGTCTTTCGACCCGTTCAATTTGATCAATTTCTTTTTGTAGGTGAGGTCTCCAGAACTGGACACAGTATTCCAAATGGGGTCTCACCTGCGCTCTATACAGCGGGATCACAATCTCCCTCTTCCTGCTTGTTATACCTCTAGCTATGCAGCCAAGCATAGCTAGAGGTATGCCGCCTGACCATACCGTTCACCCATTTGGAGACTGTTGGAAATCACTACCCCTAAATCCTTCTGAAGTTTTTGCTAACACAGAACTGCCAATGCAATACTCAGATTGAGGATTCCTTTTACCCAAGGGCATTATTTTACATTTGGAAACATTAAACTGCAGTTTCCATTGCTTTGCCCACTTATCTAGTAAAGCTAAATCATTTGCCATATTGCAGACGCCTCCAGGAATATCAACCCTATTGCACCCTTTAGAGCCATCGGCAAATAGGCAAACCTTCCCTACCAAACCTTCCCCTACGTCTCTCACAAACATATTAAAAAGGAAAGTAGTACATATTTTCAGACATCAGCCTTGCCAGAAGCTGGAGTTCATCATTGTTTTTTTCGTTTTTTTGGTAGTAACATTAGTTAGAATTTCGCATTTGAGAGCCTGCCAGGAAAGGAGCATCATTGTAGTTGCCACAGAAACGGTATAAAAGCATTGCAGCCACAACGCCAGCAGAATGCTGAGTGCTCTCGGCTGCTACAATTTTGGAAAACTACATCCCTCCCGTAACATTTTCTCTGCTTAGGAAAACACGTTTTCTACCTGAATTGGAGAAATACCTCTTTCCCCTTTTGTAACCTAGTTCTTTCTTGGGCATACCACATTTCTAGTTTTTCTTTCCTCTGTTTACCATTCCTTCTCTCTCTTTCTCTCTCTTTTTATTTTATTCATTTGTCCAATACACAAATACATAGGAAGAAAGATAGACATGTGATAATATAAAAGAGGGTGAAAGTGAACTTAGAGGAGAGGATATATGAAAGGAAGAGAATATATATGATAAGTGAGAGAAAGGAAAGACAATTGGACAGGGGACGAAAGGCACACCAGTGCACTTATGTACGCCCCTTACTGACCTCTTAGGAACCTGGAGAGGTCAATCGTGGAGAGTCTAAGGGAGAAATGTTGGGGGTTAGGGATTGACACTATTGAGTCCGGTAATGAGTTCCACGCTTCGACAACTTGATTGTTAAAGTCATATTTTTTACAGTCAAGTTTGGAGCGGTTAATATTAAGTTTGAATCTGTTGCGTGCTCTTGTGTTGTTGCGGTTGAAGTTGAAGTAGTCAATGACCGGTAGGACATTGCAGCATATGATCTTGTGGGCAATACTTAAATAGTGTTTTATGCGCCGTAGTTCTAAGCTTTCTAGACCCAGGATTGTTAGTCGATTTTCGTAGGGTATTCTTTTTCGAGTGAATTAGTGAAGGGTGAAATATCTTTGGACGTAGAGTAGATAGAGTAGAGTAGAGTAGAGTAGGGTCGGGTAGAATAGGGTATAAAGTAGAGTATAAATTAGGCACATATACTGTATATAAGATGTAGAAACTTATTTGTTCTCTGCAGATGAGATTTATTAAAATATATTTTCAAGGTTTGTTCTCTGATTAAAAACATGGATTCTAATTATTACAAAGAACACAGAATCACAGTGCTGGAAGGGCCCTTGGAGGTCTTCTAGTCCAACCCTCTGATCATTGTAGGAACCTAATACTATCCATTCAAATGGTTATGGATGGAAACTAACCAAGAAGAGAAGCACCCTGGAACAATGGAGAAATTTCCTGACAGAGAGAACTGGAACATTGGAATGACTGGCCTCCAGAAGTTATGGATGCTCCAACACTGGAAGTTTTCAAAATGAGATTGGACAACCATTTGTCTGAAATGATACAGGGTTTCTTGCCTGAGCAGGGGGTTGGATTAGAAGACCTCTAGGGTCCTTTCCAGCTCTGCCATCCTGTTCTTCTGTTATTCAGTTATTTCTGAAAATCCACATGGATAGAACATCCTAGACTACTGCTCATCTGTCTGGAACCCATACCACATCTCAGACATCAACACCCTTGAAAACGTCCAAAGATATTTCACCAGAAGAGCCCTTCACTCCTCCACTCGAAACAGAATATCCTACGAAAATTGACTAACAATCCTGGGCCTAGAAAGCCTAGAACTACGGCACCTAAAACACGATCTGAGTATTGCCCACAAGATCATATGCTGCAACGTCCTACCGGTCAATGACTACTTCAGCTTCAACCGCAACATCAGAAGAGCACGCAACAGATTCAAACTTAATACGAACCACTCCAAACTTAACTGTAAAAAAATATGATTTCAACAATCAAATTATCGAAGCGTGGAACTCATTACTGGACTCAATTGTGTCAACCCCTAACCCCCAACACTTCTCTCTTAGACTCTCCACGACTGACCTCTCCAGGTTCCTAAGAGGCCAGTAAGGGGCGTACATAAGTGCACTAGTGTGCCTTTTGTCCCCTGTCCAATTGTCTTTCCTTTCTTTCACATATCATATATATTCTCTTCCTTTCATATATCCTCTCCTCTAAGTTCACTTTTACCCTTATATATATTACTACATGTCTATTTTTCTTCCTATGTATTTGTGTATTGGACAAATGAATAAATGAATGAATGAATAAATGAATAAATGAATGAATAAATAAACAAACAAACAAACGAATAAATGAATAAATAGAAATACTTTTGAAGAATCCATGTTTACAACTCGTAATTAACATTTTCATTAAGCCAATGTAGCTTCTGCATAAAATAAGATCTTTCCAAAAACAGGACCACAGTTGCAGAAAAGGGGGTTAATTCAATTCAATTCAATTCAATTTATTAGATTTATATGCTGCCCCTCTCCGAAGACTCAGGGCGGCTCACAACAATAATAAAAACAATATTCCAGCGAAAACAAATCTAATATTAAAAAGCACATAAAACCCTATCATATTTAAAAAGCAAACAACATATACATACCCAAACATAAATATTAAAAAAAGCCTGGGGGAAAGGTGTCTCAACTCCCCCATGCCTGGCGGTATAGATGGGTCTTGAGTAATTTACGAAAGACAAGGAGTGTGGGGGCAGTTCTAATCTCCGGGGGGAGTTGATTCCAGAGGGCCGGGGCTGCCACAGAGAAGGCTCTTCCCCTGGGGTCTGCCAAACAACATTGTTTAGTCGATAGGACCTAGAGAAGGCCAACTCTGTGGGACATTTTTTGTGCGGGGGGGGAGAGAAATACCTTCTAGAGATCTTTTGTTTTTGATTCAAAGCATTCTCAATCATGCCACTTTAATACCACAGCAAACACATAAAATAGTAATGAACATTAGTCTGGGTTTTTTTTCTTCCTAATTAGTTAGTGTACAGTGAAACTCGAGCCAACATGTTGAGCTTCGAATTTCGTACTTAAAAGGCCCTTTGCCAGCAGATAATTGTGCTGTAAGAAATGTACTTTTCTAAATTCCTCATCATTTGCAGCCAACAATTGTAAACTCTTCAGTGCAACTATATATACCCTTACTGGGATTTGAACCTGTGGTGTGCACCTCTCGGCCCCACACAGGGGCCATTCCAAGGCAGGTAAATTGTTTTATAGTCGACAAATTATAATTTACCTGGTTACATATTTTTGCTGATATGTGAAAATGAAGGGAACCTGCTATAGATCTATTTCAACCTTGTTATGGTCTCATCAGACAGGCATACCCTGTTTGAACCTGTAGCGTGCAGCTTGCAATGCAGGATATTAACCTCTATGCTACAGGCTTGTCTACAAATCAGCTTTTACCAGGGAAAAGCCATATGGTTGATTTTTCCCAAATATCAATAATACTTTGCTTTCCTTTTGCCTCTCGGCCATAGGCAGGGGCCATTCAAAGGAAGATGAATTGTTTTATAGTTGACTATAGAATATTTATTTATTTATTTATTTTATTTATTTATTCAATTTTTATGCCACCCTTCTCCTTAGACTCAGGGTGGCTTACAACATGTTAGCAATAGCACCTTTTAACAGAGCCAGCATATTGTTCCCACAATCCGGGTCCTCATTTTACCCACCTCGGAAGGATGGAAGGCTGAGTCAACCTTGAGTCGGTGACGAGATTTGAACCGCTGACCTACAGATCTACAGTCAGCTTCAGTGGCCTGCAGTACAGCACTCTACCTGCTGTGCCAGCCGGGCTCTCAAAATATCCTATTTTGCATGCAGCACGCTACAGGTTCAAATCCCAGTGGGGTATGTCTGTCTGATGAGACCATAACAAGGTCGAAATAGATCTATAACCGACTCCCTTCCTTTTCACTTAGAAGCAAAAAAATATTCCAGGAGGAATTCCCCTCTGCATTGAGTGTGCATTATGGATCACTTATTACATGTACCAGTGGTTGCCGCTTTCTTAAGAGGGACATTTTGAAAGTCATGATCCTTCTTTGGCCTTCAACTTTCAGGCAATATAAAAAAAATTGCCGATCAATTTCCAGTCACAATTCAAAGTGTTGGTCATGACCTTTAAAGCCCTACATGGCAATGGACCAGATTACCTCTGGAACCGCCTGCTACCGCACGAATCCCAGCGACCGATAAGGTCCCACAGAGTTGGCCTTCTCCGGGTCCCGTCGACTAAACAATGTCATTTGGCGGACCCCAGGGGAAGAGCCTTCTCTGTGGCAGCCCCGGCCCTCTGGAACCAACTCCCCCCTGAGATTAGAACTGCCCCCACCATCCCTGTCTTTCGTAAACTACTCAAGACTCATTTATACCGCCAGGCATGGGGGAGTTGAGATAGCTTTTCCCCCTAGGCCATTACAAGTTATGCATGGTATGTTTGTGTGTATGTTTGGTTTTATAATAGGGGTTTTTAGTTGTTTTTATTATTGGATTGTACATGTTGTGTTTATTATTGTTGTTAGCCGCCCCGAGTCTGCGGAGAGGGGCGGCATACAAATCCAATAAATAATAATAATAATAATAATAATAATAATAATAATAATAATAATAATATTATTATTATTATTATTATTATTATTATTATTATTAAGGCCCTTAATATTTAATTAATAACTTTAATCTTTTTTCTTAGCCCTCTGTATGTAGCTTCCTCATACTAGTTTGCAAAATTCGTGCCTTAGAATCCCACCTCAAATGGGGAAGGCGAGACGTTCAAAAATCAAAAACATTTTTCGTTGCATTCTGAAAAATTTGTTCTGCTTCTGCCTTTTTTAGGAATTGGCTTTTTTTAGGAATCTTAATTAGCCCTCATTAAGCATAAGATGTAAAGTCAAACTGTGGCATCTTTAATGCACCCTATCTGTTCATAACAAGAACATTGATAATTCTCCATAATTGAGTGGAACCATTTATAATTAGTCTATTTTGTCAGGAGATTTCTCCTAAAAATTGCCAAGAAGTTCTCGTAAAGTTCATAACAAACTGAATCATAAGATGCCGTAATTAAAAAGGGTTGAGAGACAGGATAATCTAGAAATGGTAAAGTCCCAAAATAGCTCTTTGAAAATTTCCATACTGATTTGCTTTAAAAACATTGCGAGGACATTATTTTAAGCGTTAATGGAAGAAAAAAAATGATGTACAAAAACAATTTTTTTTTTGTTATACTGAGACTATATAATTTATTGATGTCATATGTTAACTGGAGCTCTGCTGATATGAATGCAGATGTTAAACATCTGCAAGTTGGTGCAGCTTTGAGATCGAAACCTTAATTCTTTGTAAGACCGTCCAAAAAAGCGTATGTGGGAGCTTTTGACCATGCCATCATGTGGATGATTGTTTTAAAAAAATCCATGTAGAATTTGTGCTCCGCCGGGCTCTCTGGTAGGAGCCTCCCGAAAATTCAAGGGTACAAATTTCAGACACACACACACGTTTGAAAATTCAAAACAATGTTCTTTATCACAAAATTAAAAATAAACAAAGCACTCTTTTTGTATGGCAAAGAGCAGTCTTCCCTAAACAACCGGGTAGTCTGTTCAATTTCCCTTAAACAGTCATTAAGTACTTAGCTAGCAGCTGTGAAGAAACTTCACACCCCTTCTTCTTCCAACGAAGTGAGACACACAAACACACACGTTGCTCTTCTTTGGTTTCAAAGGTGTGAAAAAGCAACAAAGTCCAGCAACACAAGATTCCTGATGAACTCTGATCAGATATTCTTCCACAACGGCCAAACCCACATGCTGCTATTTATAGCAGCAGCCCTAATTACTGGAGCCCCACCCAAACACAGGTGGCCTCCCTTATTTTCTGTAATATGTTCTTACTTGGTCTCTTCTACGCATAATTCTGCGCTTGCGCGGGTCCAAAACGTCATCATCTGAATCAATGGAAGATAAGGGAGATTGACTGCCTGGGCTGTGTGCCAAGCCCTCCTCTGCCGAGTCACTCCCACTTTCTTCTTCATCCGAGGAAACTAAACTCTGAACTGATTCTGTCGGAAATAACACAGGCCTGTGACATGTTGAAGTTTCCCCTGCATCCACCTCCCCAGTCCCTGGGGCAGGAGCTGGGCCAGAGCCAACCACAACAATATGGCAAATATTTCAGAATGCACAAATTGGAGACAATTGTAAATTATGTATTTATTTATTATGTTTATATGAAGTATTGTGGTTGGATTACGGCCAGGTCATTTGATAACAGACATTGAGCCAGATGAACTGGGTATGATTTGGTATGAATGACTAGAACGTGTTGTTGAATTGTTTTCTAACTTTTAATTATAATTTTAGAAATTGCTCATTTTTTTCCCTTGACTTCTTTTTATTGTTATCCTGCAACCCAACAGGACCGACAGGGACTTCAGAGGATAATCAGAACTGCAAAAAAAACCCCAATTGCTGCCAACCTGCCTTCCATTGAGGACCTGGATACTGCACGAGTCAAAAAGGGGGCCGTGAAAATATTGACTGACCCCTCACATCCTGGACACAAACTGTTTCAACTCCTACCCTCAAAACGTTGCTGCAGAGCACTGCACACCAAGACAACTAGACACAAGAACAGTTTTTTCCCGAACGCCATCACTCTACTAAACAAATAATTCCCAAAACACTGTTAGACTTTTTACTAAATCTGCACTATTTCTACTAGTTTTTCTCATCATTCCTATCAACTAGACACAAGAACAGTTTTTCCCCGAACGCCATCACTCTACTAAACAAATAATTCCCAAAACACTGTTAGACTTTTTACTAAATCTGCACTATTTCTACTAGTTTTTCTCATCATTCCTATCATCCTTTTCCTCCCACTTGTATGACTGTAACTTGTTGCTTGTATCCTAAGATTTTTATTAATATTGATTGTTTCTTCATTGCTTATTTGACCCCTATGACAATCATTAAGTGTTGCACCACATGATTCTTGACAAATGTTGATTATGACCTATAAAGCCCTTCATGGCATCGGACCAGAATATCTCCGGGACCGTCTTCTGCCGCACGAATCCCAGTGACCAGTTAGGTCCCACAGAGTTGACCTTCTCCAGGTCCCGTCGACTAAACAATGTCGTTTGGCGGGACCCAGGGGAAGAACCTTCTCTGTGGCGGCCCCGACCCTCTGGAACCAACTCTCCCCAGATATCAGAGTTGCCCCCACCCTCCTTGCCTTTCGTAAGCTCCTTAAAACCCACCTCTGTCATCAGGCATGGGGGAATTGAGATATTCCCTTCCCCCTAGGCTTATAAAATTTATGCATGGTATATCTGTATGTATGATTGGTTTCTTAAATTGGGTTTGTTTACATTACTTTTAATATTAGATTTGTTCATATTGTCTTTTTACTGTTGTTAGCCGCCCCGAGTCTACGGAGAGGGGCGGCATACAAATCTAATAAATAGATAGATAGATAGATAGATAGATAGATAGATAGATAGATAGATAGATAGGTAGGTAGGTAGGTAGGTAAATAAATAAATAAATAAACAAACAAACAAACAAACAAACAAACAATAACAATAAATAAATAAAATAAATGTATCTTTTTCTTTTATGTATGCTGAGAGCATACGCACCAAAGACAAATTCCTTATGTTTCCAATCACACTTGGCCAATAAAATTCTATTCTATTCTATTCTATTCTATTCTATTCTATTCTACTCTACTCTACTCTACTCTACTCTACTCTACTCTATTGTATTCTATTCTATTCTATTCTTGTTGTTGTAATTTCATATTGTTGTGAACCACCCCGAGTCCTTTGAGATTGGGTGGCATAGAAGTCGAATCAAACAAGCCAACAACCCCCCAACTTGAGCTTTATCACATTTTCGGAGAGCTCCTCCCTTTTCAAGCTTTGACGGATGTATTCCACCGTGAATGACAACTGCAGAGCCGTCACCTAGGAAAATCTCTGAAAAAAATATAGATCCTCCCTGGGGTTGAGTCACACTGGTTGAGTCATGTTGATTTGCAACAAAGCTATAAACAACTCTATTCCTAAAAGCGTTTGTTTTGCATAGCGAGTGAAGGTTACTTTTAGAAACTTAAGAGGGAAAGAAATAGAGAAAGCTGAATGTTGTGTAGTTTCAAACCGTTAATCACAGTTGTGTGCAAGGCCAGTAGCAGCTTGTTCCTGGAATGGTCCATGCACAAGTGCATCTGAGTGAGAATCTCATCTCGTTGCTTCAGATATAGCTGCTTATTTATTTATTTATTTATTTATTTATTTATTTATTCATTCATTCATTCATTCATTCATTCATTCACTCACTCACTCACTCACTCACTCACTCACTCACTTACTTATTTATTTATTGGATTTGTATGCCGCCCCTCTCCGTGGACTCGGGGCGGCTAACAACAGTGATAAAAACAGCATGTAACAATCCAATACTAAAACAACTAAAAACCCTTGTTATAAAACCAAACATACATACAAACATATCATGCATAAATTGTAGAAGCCTAGGGGGAAAGAGTATATTAGTTCCCCCATGCCTGATGGCAGAGGTGGGATTTAAGGAGCTTACGAAAGGCAAGGAGGGTGGGGGCTATTCTAATCTCTGGGGGGAGTTGTTTCCAGAGGGCTGGGGCCGCCACAGAGAAGGCTCTTCTCCTGGGCCCCGCCAACCGACATTGTTTAGTTGATGGGACCTGAAGAAGACTCTGTGGGACCTAACCAGTCGCTGGGATTCGTGCAGCAGAAGGCGGTCCCAGAGATAATCTGGCCCAGTGCCATGAAGGGCTTTATAGGTCATAACCAACACTTTGAATTGTGACTGGAAACTGATCGGCAACCAATGCAGACTGCGGAGTGTTGGTGTGACATGGGCATATTTAGGGAAGCCCATGATTGCTCTCGCAGCTGCATTCTGCACGATCTGAAGTTTCCGAACACTTTTCAAAGGTAGCCCCATGTAGAGGGCATTACAGTAGTCGAGCCTTGAGGTGATGAGGGCATGAGTGACTGTGAGCAGTGAGTCCCGGTCCAAATAGGGCCGCAACTGGTGCATAAGGCAAACCTGGGCAAACGCCCCCCTCGCCACAGCTGAAAGATGTTTCTCCAATGTGAGCTGTGGATCGAGGAGGACGCCCAAGTTGCGGATCCTCTCTGAGGGGGTCAATGAGGGGGTCCTCCCCCAGGGTAATGGAAGGACAGATGGGATTGTCCTTGGGAGGCAAAACCCACAGCCACTCCATCTTATCCGGGTTGAGCTTGAGTCTGTTGGCATCCATCCAGGCCCCAACAGCCTCCAGGCACCGGCACATCACTTCCACTGCTTCACTGACTGGACAAGGGGTGCTTAGTTGTGTGGCGTGGCCTGTTTGTGGGTAGCTCCATATTTTTTGGAGGGGTGGGTGGTGGGTGGGAGAAGCTGCATTCCTTGAAGTGAAATTCTTGGAAGCTCCCACCGGTGGAAAAGACCTGGATCGGCTTGACCTGAGGGGGGGAAAAAATAGAATGTAAAGTTTCTCAGAAGGTTTCGTTCCCAGAATGGTCGATTTTGTACATCTCTCAAAAATAAATGCTAAAAATTAGACTTAATTAGGGATGCGGTGCTCGAGGTAAACTCCATCAACCAGGAGAAAGCCAAACCCACATTTACTGAGCTTGGTGGAAAATAATTGACTCCAGATTCTTTTATTTTTAATTTTTTTTAATTGGTTTTCAAATGTATTTTAAAACAGACAAATAAATAGCAACAAAAACGCAAACAAAAGAACCCAAACCAAAAACAACAAAAATTATAATATCAGCAAACATTCAGTATTTCTGCATTGCTATATCAGATATTTCATTAAATCCTATAATAATATACATATCAATTAATTACAGTAAATATTTGTATTATTTTATGCAATCACAAAATCCCTATTCAAATTATTCATATGATTTGATATTTGATATGATATTGAGAGCATAGGCACCAAGACAAATTCCTTGTGTGTCCAATCACACTTGGCCAATAAAATTCTATTCTATTCTGTTCTGTTCTATTATATTCTATATTTTCATATTTATATTCTTTACTAATCTTTTGCGATCTTTTTATTTTTATTTCTTAACTCAATCCATCTGTGCCATTTTGCTCATATTTCATGATACTCAGAATCTTTTTGGCCCTTTAATTCCATTTAATTTAGTTTTTCTTAATATTGGATTTGTATTGTACCGTATTGTTATTGTGAGCCGCCTCGAGTGCTTGGAGAGGGGTAGCATACAAATCTAATAAATTATTAAATTATTGTTAAATTGAAGAGGAGAAGGAAGAAGAAGAGGAGGAGGAGGAGGAGGAGGAGGAGAAGAGAAAGAGGAAGGAGGAGGAGGAGGAGGGGGGGAGAAAGAGGAAGAAGGAGAAGGAGAAGGAGAAGGAGAAGAAGAAGAAGAAGAAGAAGAAGAAGAAGAAGAAGAAGAAGAAGAAGAAGAAGAAGGAGAAGAAGAAGAAGGAGAAGAAGGAGGAGGAGGAGAAGAAGAAGAAGGAGAAGGAGAAGAAGGAGAAGGAGAAGAAGGAGAAGGAGAAGGAGAAGACAAAGAAGGAGAAGAAGAAGAAGGAGAAGAAGAAGAAGGAGGAGAAGGAGGAGGAGAAGAAGAAGGAGGAGAAGAAGAAGAAGAAGAAGAAGAAGAAGAAGAAGAAGAAGAAGAAGAAAAAAAAAAAGAAGGAGGAGGGGGAGGGGGAGAAAGAGGAAGAAGAAGGAGAAGAAGAAGAAGGAGAAGAAGAAGAAGGAGGAGAAGAAGAAGGAGAAGAAGAAGGAGGAGGAGGAGGAGGAGAAGAAGAAGGAGAAGAAGAAGAAGAAGAAGAAGAAGAAAGAAGGAGGAGGAGGGGGTGAAAGAGGAAGGAGAAGAAGAAGAAGAAGAAGAAGAAGAAGAAGAAGAAGAAGAAGAAGAAGAAGAAGAAAAGAAGGAGGAGGAGGGGGCGAAAGAGGAAGGAGAAGGAGAAGAAGGAGAAGGAGAAGAAGGAGAAGAAGAAGAAGAGAAGGAGGAGGGGAAGGGGGAGAAAGAGGAGAAGAGGAAGAAGAGGAGGAGGAGAAGAAGAAAGGAAATGAAAAAGGAAAAAAAGAAAAGAAAGAATTTGCAGCAATTCAAGATCCCCTAAAGTGCTATTCCACACTTTGCCCAGTCCAAAATAATTCACCATAGATTGAGGGCTAGCAGGGAGAGAAAAAAATAATCTTTAACTTTTGTGAAGTATGCTTCTTTTGTAATAGACACGCATAGGATATATGCCCTATGCAAGGCAAAAAAGTTTTTTTAAAAAATCCTAAATACGAGGTTATAAAGAAAATACCCTGCAACCGGAGAACTCGAAGCTGGCGTCTTTATTATAGGTTTACGAAAAACTGCAGAATGAGTGAATTCTACTTAAAAGGGGAAACCTTGAATCCAAAGCTGGCTCTTACGTACGTACGCTCCAGAGCTGGCAGCTTCCAACTGCACATATTATAATTTTTGTGGCTGTAGTAAATGATACGTTCGACTCAGGAAGGGTTGGGGCAAAAGAATCTCCTTGTAGATGGCTCGTGTTTTCTTAAACAGTGACTCAGCATGGAAAACAAGCCAATTTGTGTAGCGTTGCAGCTGCATCTATCTGTAGGTGTGTAGGAGAAGAGGGTATATTGTTTAATTTACCCTTTATCCAAGTCACATCCTTACTTTGCCTTTATTTCTATATTCTGGCTCCATCCAAAGCACTTAGCATTTATTTTAAGTATTAATTTTTTAAATCAAGTACGTATTGGTGATATAAATATATAATAATATCTTGCAGTTTAATGTTTCCAAATGTAAAATAATGCACTTGGGGAAAAGGAATCCTCAATCGGAGTATTGCATTGGCAGTTCTGTGTTAGCAAAAATTTCAGAAGAGAAAGATTTAGGGGTAGTGATTTCTGACAGTCTCCAAATGGGTGAGCGGTGCAGTCAGGCGGTAGGGAAAGCGAGTAGGATGCTTGGCTGCATAGCTAGAGGTATAACAAGCAGGAAGAGGGAGATTGTGATCCCCTTCTATAGAGCGCTGGTGAGACCACATTTGGAATACTGTGTTCAGTTCTGGAGACCTCACCTACAAAAAGATATTGACAAAATTGAACGGGTCCAAAGACGGGCTACAAGAATGGTGGAAGGTCTTAAGCATAAAACGTATCAGGAAAGACTTCATGGACCTCAATCTGTCTGGTCTGGAGGACAGAAGGAAAAGGGGGGACATGATCGAAACATTTAAATATGTTAAAGGGTTAAATAAGGTCCAGGAGGGAAGTGTTTTTAATAGGAAAGTGAACACAAGAACAAGGGGACACAATCTGAAGTTAGTTGCGGGAAAGATCAAAAGCAACATGAGAAAATATTATTTTACTGAAAGAGTAGTAGATCCTTGGAACAAACCTCCAGCAGACGTGGTAGATAAATCCACAGTAACTGAATTTAAACATGCCTGGGATAAACACAGATCCATTCTAAGATAAAATACAGAAAATAGTATAAGGGCAGACTAGATGGACCATGAGGTTTTTTTCTGCCATCAGACTTCTATGTTTCTATGTTTCTATAATATTTATATTTTATTTTGTTTGTTTGTTTTGTCATGTACTTATTGGTGGTATGCAAAGATATAATAATATTTATATACATGATACTAGTAAGAGAGAAACATTAGGACAGGGGACGGAAGGTACACTGGTGCACTTATGCACGCCCCTTACTGACCTCTTAGGAGCCGGGAGAGGTCAACAGTAGAGAGTCTAAGGGTAAAGTTTTGGGGGGTCAGTTGATGATTTTTCAGCCAATCTCTAAGTGGGTAATTTATTTCAGAATGGCCCTATGATAATTGCTGGTGATGCCACCAAAATAATTCATAAATCCACGTAAAAGGAAAATGATACCAGTTTGCCCTCGTGTGGCAGGATCATGTATATTCATAAGCAGGATAGCCATAGTTTGCTAAAAAAACTGAACTCCTTAGCATGGAATAGAATGTCCAAACTCTCAGCCCGCAGGCTGGATAAGGCACATGCTGGCCATGCCCACTGGCAGTTGGAACAGAGTTCTTTTCATGTGGGGAGGGAGAGTAGAATGTCTAATTCCTTAGCATTAGAGAGTGTTAATAATAATATAAGAAATAACTAATGATCCGATGGTCATTTTGAAAAAAAATAAATTTCTTAGCGAGCATCCAGAAGCCAAGAGGAACATCTATGTCAAGTTTATATATTTATTTGTCATTTATATTTATATGCTGCCCATTCTGACTCAATTTCAAAATTGTAGGCTTTACGGTTTTGGGGATTTTGTGATTACAACATGAGTGGTTTATATTGTTTTTGTAGATTTTCACGGGTATATGTATGTAGATTGTTCTGCGTTCGGGTTTTGCCCCGTGTAATATTTTGAATGTCTATGCGACGTTTCGGTGAAATCACATTCACCATCATCAGGCTGAAGTTGTAAGCTTTGTGCTGCTGTAAATATAGATTTAAATATAAATATAAACTCAGAACAATCTACATATATATATATATATATGTATGTATGTATATATGTATGTATGTATGTATGTATGTATGTATGTATGTATCTGTATCTGTATCTGTATCTGTATCTGTATCTGTATCTGTATCTGTATCTGTATCTGTATCTGTATATAATAATAATAATAATAATAATAATAATAATAATAATAATAATTTATTAGATTTGTATGCCGCCCCTCTCCGAAGACTCGAGGCGGCTCACAACAATGATAAAAACAATATTATACTGGCACAAATCTAATATTAAAAAACTAAAAACCCTATCATAATTAAAAACCAAACAGCACATACATACCAAACATGAATTATAATAAGCCTGGGGGAAAGGTGTCTCAAATCCCCCATGCCTGGCGGTATAGGTGGGTCTTAAGTAGTTTACGGAAGACAAGGAGGGTGGGAGCAGTTCTAATCTCCGGGGGGAGTTGATTCCAGAGGGCCGGGGCCGCCACAGAGCAGGCTCTTCCCCTGGGGCCCACCAGATGACATTGTTTAGTCGACGGGACCCAGAGAAGGCCAACTCTGTGGGACCTTATCGGCCGCTGGGATTCGTGCGGTAGCAGGTGGTTCCGGAGGTATGTATATGTATATGTATACGTTTATGTATGTATGTATGTAACATATTTTGCTGATAATGAAAAGGAAGGGAGACTACTATAGATCTATTTTGGGTTTATTGGCCTTCATCAGGTAGCCATATCCTTACTGGGATTTGAACCTGGAGCCTCAGCCTTGTAAGGCAAAGGCAAAGGTGAGTGCATGTGTGTGTGTGATTTTTTGTCAAGTCACCCTGGTATATTGAAGGAGAGGCAAAAAGGAAGCTGTGATGCTCCTTCAATATACCTGGGTGACTTCGTAAGGTGAAAATAGTTTGGAAGAAGAGGCAAAAAAATCGTAAACCCCGGGTTCGTGTCTCGAAAAGTTTGTATGACGAGGGGTTCGTAAGACCAGGTATCATTGTATTTCTAGCAGGACTTTCAGATTCTATAACAGGTTTGTTCCCTAAGCCTGCAAACAGGTGAGTGACCAGTAGGTGGCGACATTCGCTTTCTGTATACCTTTGCTGACCTCTACTGGTGTGCTAGAATTTTGCAGCGGAGATGTAACAGTGAAATTATTTCCCATTTATTTATGTCCACCTTTGAGCTACACACATTAACACAGTAGGAGGCACTACTAAGGCTTATTTGCTAAAAAAAAATAAAAAATAAGAAAGACGTTACCCAAAATAGCAAGAAAAGTTCAAGAGATGCAAAAAAAAAAAAAGATTTTGCAAAAGAAAAGGAAGGGGGGGGGAGAGAAGTTGGGAAGGTCTTAAAAGAGTCCACAATCTTTAAGGTTCTCTTTGATGATTATATCTGTTACGGCGTCGAAGACAAACTTCACATTCTGAGTGTCTGTAGCACAAGTCAAGTGGGCGTAGATCTCCTTGTCCTCTTTTCTGATGTTGAGGTCTAAAAATTGATTCTTAATATAGTTCCCCGCATCCTCAAAAGTGTTGGGTCCTGCTTGGAGAGAAACACAAAAGGCCATAAAGTGCATCTCGGTCTAGAAGGCCTTGTTCTTTTCTTACCCAAGCAAACTTTCCATTCCAACACCCACTGTTCTGTCGGGCTCTCTGGTAGAATCCTCCCAAAAATTCACAGGTACAAATTTCAGACACACACACGTTTGACAATTCAAAACAATGTTCTTTATAATGAAAAGTCACTTAAACCAAGCCCTCTTTTGGTATAGCCAAGAGCACTCATCTCCAAACAAACTGGTAATTTGTACAAGTCCCTTATCAGTTCTGTGATACTTAGCTTGCAGCTGTGAGGCAATTCACAGTCCTTCTTCTTTCACAAAGTGACACACACTTTGCTCTGGGTTAGTTTCAAAGCGGGGAAAAATCAGCACACAAAAGGTCAAAGTCAGTAAAGCAGTCACGAAACACAACAAACGATCAGATAATCCTCCACAATGGCCAAACCCACAGGCTGCTATTTATAGCAGCCTCAGTAATGACCACAGCCCCACCCAACTACAGGTGGCCTCATTTTCTTTGATAATAATCTCTCAGTTGTTGCTGCCTATGCATCGCTCTCCGCATGCGTGGCTGTATCAATAACTCTTGCTCTGAATCCAAGGAGGAGCTAGATAATTTATCTCCTTCTGAGCTGTCTGCCACACTCTCCTCCTCCCTGTCACTCATGTCTTCTGGGTCAGAGGAGCCTTCATCATCAGGTTCCACCGGGGGCACAACAGGCCTGCAGCATGTGGATGTCTCCCCCACATCCACAGTCCTTGTGTGTGTGTGTCTGAAATTTGTACCTGTGAGTTTTCGGGAGGATTCTACCAGAGAGCCCGACAGAACACTTATATACCACTTCACAGTCTTTTACAGCCTGCTCTAAGCAGAGTGTAAACTGCTTAGAGTCAGCCTCTTGTTGGGTCATGTCAACATCCCAATCCACGGCTTATGTGTAGGGGACCTCTGTAGAATTCTTGCCCAAAGAAGCCGGAGAATTTACCATTGTATTCCGGGAAGCAGATGCGAAGGTTGGTTTTAGAGATTTTTTCTTGGAAGAGGTCTTTCTTGTTCAGAAACAGCACAATAGAAGTGCTGGCAAAGTATTGGTGGTTACAGATGCTGCTGAAGAGGTGGAGGCTTTCGTGCATTCGGTTCTGCAAGAAGAAGAAAAAACAAGGAGGTCCTTGGATTAATCTATTGTTCCTAACTGCTCCTGTTAGTACACTGTATGTAAATATGTTGGGCGTTGCAATATATAGGCTAAGTGTTATGGTTGGCTCTGCCCCAGCTCCTGCCCTAAGGAATGTGGAGGTGGATGTGGGGGAAACACCCACATGCCACAGGTCTGTTTTGCTCCCGATAGAATCTCCCGACGAAGGCTCCTCTGACCAAGGAAGCGTGAGTGACAGGGAAGAGGGGAGTTTGGCAGACAGCCCAGGAGGAGATCAATCATCCTTATCATCCCTGGATTCTGAACAAGAACTTATGACTGATCCACACATGCGTAGAGTGATGCATAGGAGAGAACAACTGAAGGATTATTACAGGAGATAAGTGAGGCCACCTGTGGTTGGGTGGGGCTGCTGTAATTAGCGCTACAGATAAAAAGAGCAGCATGCTGGTTTAGCCTTGTGGAAGTTTATCTGATTCATAGTTTCGTCAAGATCGTGGTTTTGCTGTTTCCCTGTTCAAGACTGTGTGTGGACTTTCTGGACTTTGGAATTTGGACTCAATTTCCCAGTTACTGGGTGAGAAATTGGATTGCATTGAAAGAAAGAAAGAAAGAAAGAAAGAGGAAGGAAGGAAGGAAAGAGAGAGAGAGAGAGAGAAAGGAAGGGAGGGAGGGAGAGGAGAGAGGAAGGAGGGAAAGAAGGAAAGGAGAGAGAAATAAAGGAAGGAAGGAAGGAGGGAGGGAGAGAGAAAGAAAAAAAGGAAGGAAAGGAGGAAGGAAGGAAGGAAGGAAGGAAGGAAAGAAAGAAAGAAAGAAAGAAAGAAAGAAAGAAAGAAAGAAATCTATGAAATCAAACTGTCCACTGATGGACAATCAATTTCACCTACTGTTGTGCACATTCAAATTTGTACAGAACAAAGTATTCAATGAGAATATTTCATTCATTCACATCTAGGGTGTGTTCTTTGAGGGCTCCCTTTAATTTTTTGAACAGTGAATATGGGTGGGTTTTGATGAAGCACCGTATATCCTTTCCGCCACATAGCAAATCCCTCTGTTTCCCCTCCAACTCACCACTTCCTCGTCTTCCACCAGGACCATATCGTAGGCGCTAAGGGCTGCACAGAAAATAATGCAGGTCACTCCTTCAAAGCAGTGGATCCACTTTTTCCTCTCGGACCTCTGTCCACCCACATCAAACATCCTGTGAAAGGAATCTATGATTAATAAGATACTCGGTGCGCTGCTGATGCATTTCAGAGGGAAGAAGGATGGAGAGAAGGGAACAGAAGAGATAGGAAGGAAGGAAGGAAGGAAGGAAGGAGGGAAGGGAACAGATGAGAAAAGAAGGAAGGAAAGAAGGAAGGAAGGAGGGAAGGGAGGGAGGGAGAGAATGAGGGGAGGAGAGAAGGACAAAGAAATGAGGGAACGGAACAGATGAGAAAAGAAGGAAGGAGGGAGGGAAGGAGGGAGGGAGGGAAGGGAACAGAGCAGAAGAGAAAGAAGGAAGGAGGGAGGGAAGCAAGGGAAGGGAACAGAAGAGAATGGAAGAAGGAAGGAAGGAAGGCGGGAGGGAGGGAGAGAAGCAAGGGAAGGGAACAGAAGAGAAGGGAAGAAGGAAGGAGGGAAGGAAGGAAGGGGGAGGGAAGCAAGGGAAGGGAACAGAAGAAAGAAGAAGGAAAGAAGGAGCGAGAGAGGGAAGCAAGGGAAGGGAACAGAAGGGAAGAAGGAAGGAGGGAAGGAAGGAAGGCATGTTATGGTTATACAAACTACTATCTTATACATAACTTATACAAATAAAATAAATAAACAAAATAAATAAATTGTTCAAGGGATTTCAATTCTGCCTTTCATTCAGGAGGTCAAGGAAGTGGCCAAAGCGATCACACCTTCCGTTTCACCTCCACCACCCATCCGAGAGGTCAACCTCAAAGCCATCTAGGGTTTGACAGGGCAGGAGATCAACCTCAGCCTCCCTTGGTGTCAATCAACCCTTCCCCCATCATGTCACACTGGCTCTGCTCTGCATTGAGGGCTTTCACGGCCCTCTTAACCTCGCTTGACCACAACCTCCACCCTCCCAACAGACCGGCTTTTTATGGGAACCTTTGTGTTCCCATAAACGAATTGGGGGGATGGGGGGGAGAGGGAAATGACTTTGGTTACCGAAAGTGCAAGTCCTTGAAGGAAAACTGGGTCTCGATAATCCCCGTGGTCTTCACTCGTGAGCGAAGGACATCTTGTTCATTAGGGACATAGTCAGGAGCGGTCAGTCTGTCCAAGTCATTGAGGTAACTGCATCCATGAGAGAGAGGAGGGAAAGGGGGAGAAGGAGAGATGGGGAAAGAGAGAGAGAGAAAGAAGGGTTAGAGAGAGAAAAAGAAAGAGAGAGAGAGAAAGAGAAAGAAAAAATAAAGAAAGAAAGAGACTCACAGAAAGAGAGAGAGAAAGACAGAAAGAAAGAAAGAAAGAGACTCACAGAAAGAGAGAGAGAAAGACAGAAAGAAAGAAAGAGACTCACAGAAAGAGAGAGAGAAAGAAAGAAAGAGACTCAGAGAGAGAGACAGAGAGAGAGAAAGAGAAAGAAAGAAAGAAAGAGACTCACAGAAAGAGAGAGAGGGAGAGAAAGAGACTCACACACAGAGGAAGAGAAATAGAAAGGGAAAGAAGACAGAAAGAAAGAAAGAAAGAAAGACACAGAGAAAGAGAAATAGAGAACGAGAAACAAGAGATAGAAAGGGAAAGGGAAAGAGAGAAAGAATGAGAAAGAAAGAGAGAGAGAAAGAGAGAGAGAAAAGAGAAAGAAAGAGAAAGACAAAAAAGAAAGAGAGAAAGATATACAAAGAGAGAAAGAGAGAGAGAGAAAGGGAAATAGAAAGAGAGACAAAGGAAGAGAAAGGGAAACAGAGGGAGAAAGAGAGAGAAAGAGATACACACAGAGAGAAAGAGAGAAACAGAAATAGAGAAAGAGAAATGTAAAAAGAGAGAAAGAGTGGGAAAGAGAGAGAGAGACAAAGACAGAGAGAAAGAAAAGTAGAGAGAGAGTGAAAGAGAAAGAGAGAAGGCACGTGAGAGAAAGAGAGAAAGGGTAAAAGAGGGAGAAAGAGATATACAGAAAGAAAGAAAGAGAGAGGGAAAAAGAAAGAGAGAGAGTGAAAGAGAGAGAGTGAAAGAGAGAAAGGAGATTGAAAGAAACAGAGAGAGAGAGACATTGATCAACATTTTGCAAAAAAAGAAATTGTGTCAGTTCTGCTTGAAATGAAGAACAGAAGCTGATAATCTTTGCAGAGGAAAGAAAGGAAGAAGAAAGCAAACCTGTTTGCAATTCAATAGTTTTTTCCACTGTGTGGAGAAAAAAAACTATGGAAACATCATGATTAGATACTCAGATGTATTTAATCCGTGAAGCCCTTTGCATCTCTACCAGTTGCGGTTTGCACTCCAGGAATCTAATTGAATAGAGGTCATTTGCAAGAGGTCCACTCACTAAGCGGCAGAGTCGTTGAGCTGGTACTCGGAGGCTCTTTCAAAACAAGCCTGGATCCCTGGATCCTTCCAGAGGCGCTGGATGATGCCAGCCAGTTCGGAAGACATGGACCCATCCTCTGCGATCGCCACCATGGTGTAAAGCTGCTTTTCATCTTCCTGAAATTAAATAACCGAAGATGAATCTACTTCTACTTTATTGTGTTCCTGAACGGGAGCTGTTGGACGTTCAGAATTTCAAACGGGGTTTAATTCGTCTTTGCAAATGAGGACTGGAACAGTAGAGAAATAAAGTGGTGCCTCTACCTAAGAAGGCCTCTATTTACGAACTTTTCTAGATAGGAAACGGGTGTTCAAGATTTTTTTGCCTCTTCTAATGTACCATTTTCCACTTACAAACCCGCGGCTCCGAAACTGTAACTGGAAAAGGCAGGGAAAAGCCTCCATGGGGCCTCTCTAGGAATCTCCTGGGAGGAAGCAGGGCAGGAAAAGGTGGGGAGAAGCCTCCGTGGGGCCTCTCTAGGAATCTCCTGGGAGGAAACAGGGCTGGAAAAGGTGGGGAGAAGCCTCCGTGGGGCCTCTCTAGGAATCTCCTGGGAGGAAGCAGGGCAGGAAAAGGTGGGGAGAAGCCTCCATGGGGCCTCTCTAGGAATCTCCTGGGAGGAAACAGGGCCAGAAAAGGCGAGGAGGAGCCTCTGCTGGGCCTCTTTAGGAATCTCCTGGGAGGAAACAGGGCCAGAAAAGGTGGGGAGAAGCCTCTGTGGGGCCTCTCTAGGAATCTCCTGGGAGAAAAGAGGGCTGGAAAAGGCAGGGAGAAGCCTCGGTGGGGCCTCTCTATGAATCTCCTGGGAGGAAACAGAGCCAGAAAAGGTGGGGAGAAGCCTCCGTGGGGCCTCTTTAGGAATCTCCTGGGAGGAAACAGGGCCTCCACCCTCCCTGTGGTTTCCCCAATCGCACACTTTATTTGCTTTTACATTGATTCCTATGGGAAAAATTGCTTCTTCTTACAAACTTTTCTACTTAAGAACATGGTCACGGAGCGAATGAAGTTCGTAAGTAGAGGCACCCACTGTATTGCAATCAACAAATGATTAACAAGATCAACAAGCAATATGCATGTTGGTTTCGCACTCACTCTGGTCTGCGCATTGTCATATTCGATTCCTAGCGTGGACATAGCTTTTACAATCGAGAGAATGGACTGCAGGGTGTTGCTGTAAACCACTGATTTGTACTCCTGGCATTCCTGATCTGTGTAGCCGTGGTTGTGGATGATCCTGTAAGGCATTAGAAGATAAGAACCTAAGAACCTAAGAAGAGCCCTGCTGAACCAGGCCAAAGCCCATCGAGTCCAGAATTCTGTGTCCCACAGTGGCCCACCAATTGTCCATGGGGATCTTGAGCAGAAGGAGAAGGCAAGACCCTCCCTTTCCCTTGACCCCCAACAAATGGTACCCAAGGGAACCCTGCCTGCCTCAACCAACATAGAGGCGGCACTTGGACATCTGTTTCAATAACCACCAATACACTTGGCATCCATGAATCTGCCTAATCCTGCCTTGAAGCTGTTGCGGTTAGCTCTGGCCCAGCTCCTGCCCCAAGGAATGTGGAGGTGGATGTGGGGGAATCATCCACATGCCACAGGCCTGTTTTGCTCCTGATAGAATCTGCTGATGAAGTCTCCTCTGATGAAGGAAGTGTGAGTGACAGGGAAGAGGGGAGCTTGGCAGACAGCCCAGGAGGAGATCAATCTTCCTTATCATCCCTGGATTCTGAACAAGAACTTATGACGGACCCACGCATGCGTAGAGTGATGCATAGGAGAGAACAACTGAAGGATTATTACAGGAGATAAGTGAGGCCACCTGTGGTTAGGTGGGGCTGCTGTAATTAGTGCTACAGATAAAAAGAGCAGCGTGCTGATTTAGCCTTGTGGAAGTTTATCTGATTCATAGTTCGTCAAGATCGTGGTTTTGCTGTTTCCCTGTTCAAGACTGTGTGTGGACTTTCTGGACTTTGGAATTTGGACTCAATTTCCCAGTTACTGGGTGAGAAATAGGATTGCATTTAACCTGTGCCTTGTGTGTACCAGAAAATCTCTTTGACATTTAAAAAGGGAGTTTTTTCTGCTTTTCTGTTGATAAAGACTTTTGGTTTTCCTTCTATCGTGTGGTGTGTGTCTTTCTGGACTAATTACCCTGTAATTATGGGCAGTTGGGACACGCCGGCAGAACAGAAGCCATCCAGGCTGACAGCTGTCACGACCTCTTCTGGAAGTGAATTCCATAAACCAACGACCCTCTGAGTGAAGAAATATTTCCCTTGATTTGTCTTCGCTTTCTTACCTATGAGCTTCAGGGAGGGACCCCTCGTCCTAGTATTGTGTGATAGAGGAAAGGATTTTTCTCTATCCACCTTTTCTATCCCATGCATGATTTTATACACTTCGATCAAGTCACCCCTTCAACGCCGTCTTTCAAGGCTTTGCATCCAAGGCGTTGCAACCTGGTTTCATAAGGGAGGGGCTCAACTATCAAACGATGGAGGCACAATTCTTTTCAAACAACCTGTTTTCCAAAGCCATCTAAGCTGTCTTAGACTACTTAGGACAGGGATGACAAACCTACTTTTACTACATTTTAAATACATGTGTTAATGAAGTGCAAGAGATTGTAATTTTCAAATAGCCATACTCACAGTAAATAGATACTTTTCTTACTTACTTGTTTATTTATTTATTTATTTATTTATTTATTTATTTATTCATTCATTCATCCATCCATCCATCCATCCATCCATCCATCCATCCATCCATCCATTCATTCATTCATTCATTTATTTATTAGATTTGTATGCCGCCCCTCTCCGTAGACTCGGGGCGGCTAACAACAGCAAAAAGACAATATGAACAAATCTAATACTAAAAGTAATGTAAACCCCCCCCCCCCCCAATTTAAGAAACCAATCATACATACAGACATACAGACTTACATACCGTGTTTCCCCAAAAGGAAGACAGTGTCTTACTTTCTTTTTATCCCCAAAAGCCCCACTATGTCTTACTTTCGGGGTATGTCTTATATTGGAAAAAAATTGTCAAATTTTTTGTTTTAACCATAAAATTAACATTTATTAACAACCTGAACAGTATTGTATTCACCACAAAACAGCAGATGATACCCCAGTATGCCAGTGTGTATGTTTTACTGATGTATGATTAATACTGTGTGCATTACCGTATTTTAAGCAGGAGGCGACAGTGACAAGTGCAGGGGATGGCGCGGTGACGTATGGAGAGGGGGACGGCGTGTTGACGTATGGAGAGGGGGGCGGCGTGTTGACGTATGGAGAGGGGGGCGGCGTGGTGACGTATGGAGAGGGGGGCGGCGCGGAAGTGGGCAGGAGGCGGCGCTCATTTGGATCAGACGGAGGCGGCAGACGCGGTGACGTATGGAGAGGGGGGTGGCAGGAGGCGGCGCTCATTAAGATCAGAGGGAGGTGGCAGATGCGGTGACGTATGGAGAGGGGGACGGTGCGGACGTGGGCAAGAGGCGGCGTGCAGCTAGATGAGAGGGAGGCGGCAATAGTTCTGGAGACCTCACCTACAAAGAACTCAGATCTGTCATTGCTACCCCCCTGACTGATTTGTTTAACCAATCCTTGTTAACAGGAGATGTTCCTGAGGATTGGAGAATGGCAAGTGTTGTGCCTATCCACAAGAAGGGCAGTAGAGAAGAAGCTGGTAACTACAGGCCAGTTAGCTTGACATCAGTTGTCGTTAAAATGATGGAGACTCTACTGAAAAAGAGGATAAATCAGCACCTAAAAAACAATAAATTATTGGACCCAAATCAGCATGGCTTTACTGAAGGCAAATCATGTCAGACTAATCTCATTGATTTCTTTGACTATGTCACAAAGGTGTTGGATGAAGGTGGTGCCGTGGATATTGCCTACCTGGACTTCAGCAAAGCCTTTGATACGGTTCCACATAAAGAGCTGATAGATAAATTAGTGAAGATTGGACTTAATCCCTGGATAGTTCAATGGATTTGCAGCTGGCTGAAGCATAGACACCAGAAGGTTGTTGTGAATGGCGAGTATTCTGAGCAGAGTCAGGTTACAAGCGGTGTGCCACAAGGGTCTGTTCTGGGTCCTATTCTTTTTAATATGTTTGTGAGTGACATAGGGGAAGGTTTGGTAGGGAAGGTTTGCCTATTTGCCGATGACTCTAAAGTGTGCAATAGGGTTGATATTCCTGGAGGCGTCGGCAATATGGTAAATGATTTAGCTTTACTAGATAAATGGTCAAAGCAATGGAAACTGCAGTTTAATGTTTCCAAATGTAAAATAATGCACTTGGGGAAAAGGAATCCTCAATCTGACTATTGTATTGGCAGTTCTGTGTTAGCAAATACTTCAATAGAAAAGGATTTAGGCGTAGTGATTTCTGACAGTCTCAAAATGGGTGAACAGTGCAGTCAGGCAGTAGGGAAAGCAAGTAGGATGCTTGGCTGCATAGCTAGAGGTATAACAAGCAGGAAGAGGGAGATTATGATCCCGCTATATAGAATGCTGGTGAGACCACATTTGGAATACTGTGTTCAGTTCTGGAGACCTCACCTACAAAAAGATATTGACAAAATTGAACGGGTCCAAAGACGGGCTACAAGAATGGTGGAAGGTCTTAAGCATAAAACGTATCAGGAAAGACTTCATGAACTCAGTCTGTATAGTCTGGAGGACAGAAGGAAAAGGGGGGACATGATCGAAACATTTAAATATATTAAAGGGTTAAATAAGGTCCAGGAGGGAAGTGTTTTTAATAGGAAAGTGAACACAAGAACAAGGGGACACAATCTGAGGTTAGTTGGGGGAAAGATCAAAAGCAACATGAGAAAATATTATTTTACTGAAAGAGTAGTAGATCCTTGGAACAAACTTCCAGCAGACGTGGTAGATAAATCCACAGTAACTGAATTTAAACATGCCTGGGATAAACATATATCCATCCTAAGATAAAATACAGAAAATAGTATAAGGGCAGACTAGATGGACCATGGGGTCTTTTTCTGCCGTCAGACTTCTATGTTTCTATGTTTCTAATACCCCCGTGTTTCCCCAAAAGTAAGACATATGTCTTACTTTCGGGGTACGGCTTACAATATATGATACGTCTTACAATCGGGGGTGTCTTACTATCGGGGAAACAGGGTAGATATGTAGATATATTTACAAATTGTAAATATATTTTTTGGAAAGCCAGTGCTCGATTTATATTAGCACAACGTCTACAATCTTCCTAATGGCAAACAAAGCCTATCCCAAATTCACTAAATATTTGAATACTTGAATACATCTTTCCTGGAGAAAAAAATAAAACAAAATAAATTTTTGATGGACCTACTTCATTTGTTTCACAATAGTGCTCTTGCCTGATTCGCCAGCTCCTGCAAGAAAGGAAATAAGTGTAAATGTGACATGCGGACATGAACAAAATTTTCTCCAATTGAGTTATAATGTCAAGGTTCCCAATAATACATCCCCTTCAATGAGAACTCACACTACTCACAAGAGCCTACAAAACTTTTGCCAGACCCATCCTTGACTACTGTTCATCTGTCTGGAACCCATACCACATCTCAGACATCAACACCCTTGAAAACGTCCAAAGATATTTCACCAGAAGAGCCCTTCACTCCTCCACTCAAAATAGAATGCCCTACGAAAATAGACTAACAATCCTGGGTCTAGAAAGCCTAGAACTACGGCGCCTAAAACACGATTTAAGTATTGCACACAAGATCATATGCTGCAACGTCCTACCAGTCAATGACTACTTCAGCTTCAACCACAACAACACAAGAGCATGCAACAGATTCAAACTTAATACGAACTGCTCCAAACTTGACTGTAAAAAATATGACTTTAACAATCGAGTTGTCGAAGTGTGGAACTCATTACCGGACTCCATAGTGTCAACCCCTAACCCCCAACATTTTTCCCTTAGACTCTCCATGATTGACCTCTCTAGGTTCCTAAGAGACCAGTAAGGGGCGTACATAAGTGCACTGGTGTGCCTTTTGTCCTCTGTCCAATTGTCTTGCCTTTATCTCATATATCATATATATCTTCTTCCTTTCATATATCTTCTCTTGAATTGACATCAAAAGTAATTAATTTGGAACTGTTTTTATTATAATATGACAATATTTCCAAATGTATTGAAAAAGTTTGTATGGAGAAAAAAAAATTAGAATAGAATAGAATAGAATAGAATAGAATAGAATTTTTATTGGCCAAGTGTGATTGGACACACAAGGAATTTGTCTTGGTGCAGATGCTCTCAGCGTACATAAAATAAAATATACATTTGTCAAGAATCATGTGGTACAACACTTAATGATTGTCATAGGGGTCAAATAAGCAATGAAGAAGCAATATTAATAAAAATCTTAGGATATAAGCAACAAGTTACAGTCATACAGTCAACATGGGAGGAAATGGGTGATAGGAATGATGAGAAAAACTAGTAGAATAGAAGTGCAGATTTAGTAGAAAGTCTGACAGTGTTGAGGGGATTATTTGTTTAGTAGAGTGATGGCGTTCGGGAAAAAACTGTTCTTGTGTCTAGTTGTCTTGGTGTGCAGTGCTCTGTAGAGACATTTTGAGGGTAGGAGTTGAAACAATTTGTGTCCAGGATGTGAGGGGCCAGTAAATATTTTCCCCGCCCTCTTTTTGACTCAGGCAGTATACTGGTCCTCAAGGGAAGGCAGGTTGGCAGCAATGGTTTTTTCTGCAGTTCTGATTCTCCTCTGAAGTCTGTGTCGATCCTGTTGGGTTGCAGCACCAAACCAGACAGTGATAGAGGTGCAGATGACAGACTCAATTAACCACTACTGTATAGAATTGAGACTATCAACAGTCCAACTCATTTTTCCGAGATGGCTCAACAGATTTCCTCTTAGCCAGGGTTTGAAAAGCCACTTCAAACCTTAATTTTGCATGTTTGACTTCCCTTAGGCATTACCTCCAAGTCAAAGCAGCCTGCATCTGGTTGCTGTGAGCTATGTCTTTATTTGTCTATCTAAACACCTGCATGTTCTCTGCCATTTGGATTTGCATGTGAGTAGTTTGCTCGTAATTTGGGCAGGTAGATAACAGGAAAGTATCAATCATATGGAAAGCATCCCTTGATATAAAACAAGCAAGGAATGACCAAGAAAAAAGCATCAACTTCGAACTTGGTGAACATGCCAGTTTTTAAAAATTATTATTATTATTATTATTATTATTATTATTATTATTATTATTATTATTATTATTATGTCAATGCAACACAGCAAATGAGATCACTATGCTGCACGAATCCCAGCGACCAGTTAAGTCCCACAGAGTGGGCCTTCTCCGGGTCCCGTCAACCAAACAATGTCGCTTGGCGGGACCCAGGGGAAGAGCCTTCTCTGTGGCGGCCCCGACCCTCTGGAACCAACTCCCCCCAGAGATTAGAATTGCCCCCACCCTCCTTGCCTTTCGTAAACTGCTTAAAACCCACCTCTGCCACCAGGCATGGGGGATCTGAGATATACTTTCCCCCTAGGCCTTTACAATTTTATGCATGGTATGTTTGTATGTATGATTGGTTTTTATATAACAGGTTTTTAACTGTTTTTAGTATTGGATTTTGTTATATACTGTTTTACTGCTGTTGTTAGCCACCCGAGTCTGCGGAGAGGGGTGGCATACAAATCCAATAAATAAATAAATAAATAAATTTTGTATTTCATCACCAATCGGGCGCTTCCCAAGCACCTAGGATTTCGTGATGTAGCGGCGAATTATGTTTGCCGATCCCAGTAAAGCGGCCTTTTGCAATTGACAGATGGAGATTTTGTCAATTCCGATGGTTTTCAAATGTCCGCTGAGATCCTTTGGCTCTGCGCCCAGCGTGCCAAGTACCACTGGTTTTTTCACGGGCTTATGCCAGAGTCGTTGCAGCTCGATTTTCAGATCTTCGTATTTCACTAATTTCTCTAGCTGCTTCTCCTCAATTCTGCTGTCTCCTGGGATGTCGATGATCCATACTTTCTTTTTCTCCACGGTCACAATGTCTGGTGTGTTATGCATCAGAATTCGGTCAGTCTGAAGTCGGAAGTCCCACAGTAGTTTTGCTTGCTCATTTTCGACCACTTTTTCGGGCTTATGATCCCACCAGTTCTTTGCCACTGGTAAATGGTAGTTCCGGCACAAGTTCCAGTGGATCATCTGTGCCACAGCATCATGTCTATGCTTGTAGTCAGTCTGTGCGATCTTTTTGCAGCAGCTGAGTATGTGATCGATTGTTTCATCTGTTTCTTTACAGAGTCTGCACTTTGGATCGTCTGTTGATTTTTCAATTCTGGCTTTGACAGCATTTGTTCTAATGGCCTGTTCTTGTGCCGCCAGTATTAGTCCTTCTGTCTCCGTTTTGAGTGTTCCACTTGTAAGCCATGCACAGGTCTTTTCTTTATCCACTTTGCCTTCAATCTTCTCCAAGAACTGGCCATGCAATGCTTTGTTCAGTCGACTGTCCGTACGACATTGAGTTACATTTTTTCTGTACTGGTCCTTAGTTTGCTTCACCTTGAGAAGCTTCCTATTGTTGACCTCCATCAACGCTGACTCTTTGCTCCCCTTCACATAGTCAGCTAATGCATGCTTCTCTTCTTCTACTGTCTGCTTCACTTGCAATTATTATTATTATTATTATTATTATTATTATTATTATTATTATTATTCTCAGATTTTTACTTGAGCCTGCTAATGTACCATGAGCTCTCTTATTCACCTTCCATAAAAAAAGTAAAATAAAGGAGAATTAAATTCTTAAATGACCAAGAAGGATCTTTCTACAAAGAGACCTCTGGGTGACTACAGGCTAGTCATTCTCAGCCTAGAGACCCTATCACACTTCCCAAGAAGTCAGCCAAAATACCATTTCTTTGTCCTATCACCCATGGATGGGTTGCTGTTGAAGCCGAACAATCAGACATATATTTCTAACCCCACAGGACAAATGCAATTCTTGGGGGGGGGGGAATAAAAGAACAAGGGAGGAGAACACACTAAATCCATTTGGGAAACTAGACCTTCTAAGACTACATTTCAGACATAAACACTCTAGAAAATGTCCAGAGATACTTTACTAGAAGAGCCCTCCACTCCTCCACTCGCAACAGAATACCTTACACTAGTGTTTCCCAAAGTTTGCAACTTGAAGATATTTGGACTTCAACTCCCAGAATTCCCCAGACAGTGAAGTCCAGATATCTTCAAGTTGCAAAGTTTGGGAAACACGGCCTTACACAACTAGACTCACAATCCTAGGTTTAGAAATACCCTATGCTACTAGATTTACAATCCTAGGTTTAGAAAGCTTAGAACTACGTCGTCTTAAACATGATCTAAGCACAGCCCATGAAATCATCTTCTACAACGTCATTCCTATCAATGACTACTTCTGCTTCAACCACAACAACACACGAGCAAACAACGGATACAAACTTAAAATAAAACCGCTCCAAACTTGACTGTAGGAAATACGACTTTAGAAACCGAGTAGTTGATGCTTGGAATTCACTACCTGACTCTGTAGTATCATCACCTAACCCCAAAAACTTTTCCCTTAGACTGTCCACTGTTGACCTCTCCCGATTCCTAAGAGGTCAGTATAAGGGGCGTGCATAAGTGCACCAGAGTGCTTTCCGTCCCCTGTCCTAAGGTTTCTCTCTTACTACTATCACATATTTAAACGTTGTTATGTCTTTGTATACTACCAATGCATACTTGACAAAAATATTTTTTCTGAAAAAAATCTTGAAATCTTGAAACAGCAGATCGGGATGAATTTAAGCTTCCAAGGAGGGAGCACAACAAACAAACCTAATCCTAGGTAGCTTCTGCTCTGGCAATCTCACACTACTTACCAGAGCTTACAAAACTTTTGCCAGACCCATCCTCGAATACAGCTCATCTGTTTGGAACCCATATCGCATCTCAGACATTAACACCCTTGAAAATGTCCAAAGATATTTCACCAGAAGAGCCCTTCACTCCTCCACTCGAAACAGAATACCCTACGAAAATAGACTAACAATCCTGGGTCTAGAAAGCTTAGAACAAAGACGCCTTAAACAAGATCTAAGTATTGCCCACAAGATCATATGCTGCAACGTCCTGCCAGTCGGCGACTACTTCAGCTTCAACTACAACAACACAAGAGCACACAACAGATTTAAACTTAATATTAACCGCTCCAAACTTGACTATAAAAAATATGACTTCAGTAACCGAGTTGTCGAAGTGTGGAACTCATTACCAGACTCCATAGTCTCATCCCAAACCCCTCAACATTTTACCCTTAGACTATCCACGGTTGACCTATCCAGATTCCTAAGAGGTCAGTAAGGGGCGAGTACAAGTGCACTAGAGTGCCTTCCGTCCCCTGTCCTATTGCTCTCCTATACCTCCTATCCCTTTCTTCCATTCCTATATCTCTTCTTCTATTCTTTCATTGATATGTTCTATTCCTATATCTTCTTTTCTATTATTTCTTAGATATATTTTACTATGAGTATCTCCTCTATAACCTTCATCATGTATTTTACTATGTGTATTAGATATGTATATACCCACTAAAACCCTCATTGTGTATTGGACAAAATAAATAAATAAATAAATAAAATAAAATAAATAAAATGTTTTGTCATTATGCTGGCACAACAACAGCTCTGCCTCTTTTGTGTATTTGCTGTGACAAGGTGTTCAGAAAGGGCACAGCGTTTGCAGTGCTCGCTTTTGTCATTTGGACAACTCTCTGCAATCCCAAAAGATCAGACTGGATCTAATTTCAGTCACCGGGGAGGATATTTTAGGCTGAATGCTTGGAGACCTTTAGTGGCTAAATGGATTGGGATGACAAAACAATCACTTAAAGCTGGGGTCCCCAACCTTTTGTACCTCGGGGACCATCAAGGTCACACTTTTAAATCCCGTGGACCACCAGATTGATAATTCCAAGTCCCACAGACCACCAATATGATTTTTTTAAAAGATAGATACATTTTATCATTGTACTATCCTAAACATGTTTGACAAATAGATACGGTAGGTAGGTAGGTAGGTAGGTAGGTAGGTAGATAGATAGATAGATAGATAGATAGATGAATAAATTTGTAAAATAATGATCAGAGAACCTATTTTACATAACAAAATTATAAATGCTTATTTAATTATAACAAAACTATAAATGCTTATCGTAACAAATATTTAGAGATTGTTTGATTGTAACAAAATTATTAAAGATAGTGTAATTATTACAAAATAACTGAAGCTTATTTGACCGTGTCTTGCAGATGTTGTTGGAAAGACAGTCCCGTATTACAGAACTGTAGCTGTAATCCTTCCCCTGCCCTCCTTTCCTTTCCCTTTTCCTTTCCTCTTCTCCCTTCCCTTCTCTTCCTTTCCTTTCCTTCTTTTCATTTTTCCTCTTTTTATCTTTCCTCTTCTTCCTTTCCTTCTTTCCTTTCATTTCCTTTCCCCCCTCTTCCTTCTTTCCTTTCCTTCCTTCTTCCTGGACTGGATTAATTGCTCTCAACCATATCTGGCCAGGGCCCAAGATCTCCACGGACCACCAAAATTTTCTCACGGACCACCAGTGGTCCAGAGACCACAGGTTGGCGAGCAGTGATTTAAAGCAACTGCAAACTTTCAACTTTCACCCAAAGTCTTCAAACAGAAGCTACGCCTTGGATCTTGGAGTATTTATTCCATTAAATACCCTCCTTGAAAATTAAGTTTGAAATAATTTTATGCTCTTATGACCTGAACTCACCCATGACGCCTTTCCCCAGCACTCCGACCTCTGTTGGACTTTTTTTTACATTTTTGGAACGCAAAGGGCATTCGGCCGAATAATTCCACTCCTGTCGGGTGACCGCAAGGAAAGATTGAGAAATGCTGTCCTGAGATTCCATCAGAGGTGACAGGAAGGTGACATCTCACGGGCTAAATTCTTTCCACTACAGATATATTTTTAACAAGCAAAGGCCCTACTTCACACAAGCTTGATTTCATTAGTCGCAACAGTCTCATAAATATTGTAAATATATTATTATTATTATTATTATTATTATTATTATTATTATTATTATTATTATTATTATTTAGATTTGTATGCCGCCCCCTCCGTAGAAGACTCGGGGTGGCTCACAACAGTGATAAAAACAATAAAAATGACAAATCCAATAATTAGAATGTAAAATAACAATAATACATTTAAAGAGTCTAAAAAGCAAGGAACCCCAATATAAAAAACATACATACAGTCATATTATGCACAAAAACTACACAGGCAGGGGGAGATGTCTCAGTTCCCCCATGCTTGATGACAGAGGTGGGTTTTAAGGAGTTTATGAAAGGCAAGGAGGGGCAGTTCTAATCTCTGGAGGGAGCTGATTCCAGAGGGTCGGAGCCGCCACAGAGAAGGCTCTTCCCCTGGGTCCCGCCAGACAGCATTGTTTAGTCAATGGGACCCGGAAAATACCAACTCTGTGGGACCTAACCGGCCGCTGGGATTCGTGTGGCAGAAGGCGGTCTCGCAGAAGGTGATCTCGAATATAAATATATTCGGAAAGTTCTGATATTTCTCCTATTCATCTGCTGATAACTGATTAACAGAATGACAGAATAATAGCTTCCAAATCTGTTGTTGTTGTTCACCAAACGAGATTGACATCCTGGATTTTGTATCATCATCATCATCATCATCATCATCATCATTAATATTATTATTATTATTATTGTAGCATCTTTCCTTCTTCAGCCCCACTAGATTTTTAAAATAAGCCAATCAGACAGATCAGACAGAATATTATTATTATTATTATTATTATTATTATTATTATTATTGCTATTATTATTATTGCTATTATTGCTGTATTGCTATTATTGTTGTTGTTGCTATGATCATCATCATCATCATCATCATCATCATCATTATTATTATTATTATTATTATTATTATTATAGCATCTTTCCTTCTTCAGCACCACTTGATTTTTTAAAATATGCCAATCAGACAGATCAGTTCTTGCTAGCTGTCAACAAATCAATGTGAAGATGAAAAAGCAAATAACTATACTTGCCCAACAGCAGCAATTTGACTGTCCTGGAATCTTTGATGGCATCTTCCTGAAGTCTTTTTTCAAGCTCCCGTGATCGTTTCATTGCTTCTTTAGATTCAGCAGTGATTCTGTTCCCCATAGCTTGCTCTTTTTGGGATGCAGGCTTATGGTCGAAGGAAAGTAGTATCTTAATTGGAAAAAAAGAAAGAAAGTACACTTCAGACAATAAGGGAGCAACAACGTTCCCCCAAAAAACCTTGGAGGTCTTCTTCTAACTTCTTCTTCGGCTTGCTTTCATTGACTTTGGAGCCATCCCATGTGGAAGAAGTTAGGTCAGATGTCTTATGTCAGCTACTCATTATCACAGGAGCCATGTAAATGGCATTTTGGAACATTTGCCTAAACCCTTTGAACGTTTGCCTAAAAGCCGGGCAGAGCAGGAAGCGAACATGGCAGGAACAAACGTAGGAAAATATAAACCGAGGTACATGAAATATTTTCAATCTCTTCAGACAAGGTGGGGAGATTGAGCCCAGGTGTGTCCAACCTGCAGACCTCAATGGCTGGTAATGTGTCTCCACAAGATTGTAAAACTCGAACGTTACGATGTGCATTTATTGTGCCTACCACCCCTACTGTCCTCTTTTAGCGTTACTTTTTACTTACGTTATGTTTATACAAACTACTGCCATCCCATACATGTTTTAAATAGATAGATAGATAGATAGATAGATAGATAGATTAGATAGATAGATAGATAGATAGATAGATAGATAGATTAGATAGATAGATAGATAGATAGATTAGATAGATAGATTAGATAGATTAGATAGATAGATAGATAGATTAGATAGATAGATAGATAGATAGATAGATAGATAGATTAGATAGATAGATAGATAGATAGATTAGATAGATAGATAGATAGATTAGATAGATAGATAGATAGATAGATAGATAGATAGATAGATGATAGATAGATAGATAGATTAGATAGATAGATAGATAGATAGATCAGATAGATAGATAGATAGATAGATAGATAGATAGATAGATAGATTAGATAGATAGATAGATAGATAGATAGATTAGATAGATAGATAGATAGATAGAGATAGATAGATAGATAAATAGATGATAGATAGATAGATAGATAGATAGATAGATAGATAGATAGATAGATAGATAGATAGATAGATAGATAGATAGATAATTGAGATATTCCCTTCCCCCTAGGCCTATACAATTTATGCATGGTATGTTTGTGTGTATGTCTGCTTAATAATGGGGTTTTAAAAACATTTTAAATTGTAAATTATTAGATTTGTTATGAACTGTTTTATTGTGTTGTGAGCCACCCCGAGTCTACGGAGAGGGGCGGCATACAAATCTAATAAATAAATAAATAAATAAATAAATAAATAAATAAAGTTTGGCCTTATCAAAGCCTTATAAAGTGGTATTAAGTTAACCCTTCACGTGATCTTGATTCTCTCCCTCTGTTGATGCAGCCTAGAACTGTGTTGGCTGTTTGGGAAGCTGCTGCAAACGGCAGGCTCATCCACTAGGACTCCAAGGTCCCTCTCACAGTTACTACTGTGTGTTGAGCAATGTACCGCATATACTATATCTCTGTGTTTTGTTTTTCTTGCCTAAATGTAGAATCTTACATTTTTCACCATTGAATTTCATCTTGTATCATTTCATTATTCGACTCCCTAAATTGAATTGTCCTGTTAGTCCTTTGACAATCCTTTAAGTGAGATTTTGGGAGGTACATCTGGCTAATAATGAGGACAGAGCAAGGGGAAAGTTGTTGGTAAAGACACACAGAGTAACCCAACACCAGCACTGTGTTAATCACACTGTTGGGAATACCGTCAGTAAATACCTTCTTTATATAGAACACACATACAAACACATTAAAATACCTCTGCTGTATTGCTGTGTCCATTGCCACCTTGGTTACCAAGCATACCTCCATTCCAAAAAGTATTTATTTTTTTATTTTATTTTTTTATTTTGTCCAATACACAATGAGGGTTTTAGTGGGTATATATATATACACACACATAGTAAAATACACGACGAAGGTTATAGAGGAGATACTCACAGTAAAATATATCTAAGAAAGAATAGAAAAGAAGATATAGGAATAGAACATATCAATGAAAGAATAGAAGAAGAGATATAGGAATGAAAGAAAGGTATAGGAGATATAGAAGGAAGGAAAGAAAGAAAGCGAAAGAAAGAAGGAAGGAAGGAAAGAAAGAGAAAGAAAGAAAGAAAGAAAGAAAGAAGGAAGGAAATAAAGAAAGAAAGAAAGAAAGAAGAAGGAAGGAAGGAAGGAAAGAGAAAGAAGGAACAAAGGACGGAAAGAAAAAAAGAAGGAAGGAAGGAAGGAGGTAGGAAGGGAGGGAAGGAAGGAAGAAAGAAAGAAAGAAGGAAGGAAGGAATGAAGGAAGGAAGGAAAGAAGGAAGGAAAGAAGGAAAGAAGGAAAGAAAGAAAGAAAGAAAGAAAGAAAGAAAGAAGCAGCTTCATATTTTAATATATCATCATATTCCAAAGGGGGGAAAAAAGAACAAAGCATTCCAGACCATCCCTTTGAGATACCCATCAGTGGCAGTTGTACGCCTACAGTACAATTAACCTTTTATTAAGCTATTCTTGACAAAATGAATGTGTCAGGTGGCGTGTGGATGTTTGACTGCTACCGTACACTAGAGGGCGCTCTTATTGCTTGCGAAGGGACCTACAGTGGTTCCTCTACTTAAAACAATCTTGGCCTTTTAGTCCCTTCAAATAATGTCCTCAGACCTGATTTGTTTACAATTTTTTTCCTCCGTCCCTTCTTACACAACCCTTCACAATTTTAAGAAGCTTCTTTTGTAAATAAAGGGAAGATGATCCAGGTCAACGCCCTTCATTAGTTATTTGCATATCCTAATTACTGACTCCTACTGATTTCTAACCTAATATCTATTTCCATAACATTCCTGCAGCCTGTTGTGCCTAATTTCACTTTCAAATCAGCATTAATCTATCAGATAAAAGCGGTTCTTCTTTCATTGGCTGATAGTGCTTCGCTTCTTCTCGTATTCTGATTTAATCTGAATACAAATCAACTGATATATTGACTGTGGCCTTTTAGGATGGTCCTTTGAATTGTTTTTATTTTCATTTATTTATTTATTTTGGCCAATACACAATGAGGGTTTTAGTGGGTATGTTCCTGTGATGTTCCTTCAATATACCAGGGTGATTCGACACAAAATGTAACCCTTCCCTGGTACAGAGCTGAAGGGATTGGATACTGTAGCCTAGAGGATAATTCTCTGCCTTACAAGGCAAAGGTTGCAGGTTCAAGTCCCAGTGGGTATGGCTAGCTGATGAGGCCAAAATAAGGCCGAAATAGATCTATCCTAGTCTCCCTTAATTTTCAGATTCAGCTTAAACATGTGACATATATATATATATATATATATATATATATATATATATATATATATATATGTATATATATATATAAATACATAGTAAAATATATATACACATATATATACACATAGTAAAATACATGATGAAGGTTATAGAGGAGATACTCATAGTAAAATATATCTATGAAAGACTAGAAAAGAAGATATAGGAATAGAACATATCAATGAAAGAATAGAAGAAGAGATATAGGAATAGAAGAAAGGTATAGGAGATATAGGAGAGCAATAGGACAGGGGACGGAAGGCACTCTAGTGCACTTGTACTCGCCCCTTACTGACCTCTTAGGAATCTGGAGAGGTCAACCGGGGATAATCTAAGGGTAAAGTGTTGGGGGTTTGGGGATGACACTATGGAGTCCGGTAATGAGTTCCATGCTTCGACAACTCGGTTACGGAAGTCATGTTTTTTACAGTCAAGTTTGGAGCGGTTAATATTAAGTTTAAATCTGTTGTGTGCTCTTGTGTTGTTGTGGTTGAAGCTGAAGTAGTCGCCGACAGGCAGGACGTTGCAGCATATGATCTTGTGGGCAATACTTAGATCTTGTTTAAGGCATTTAGTTCTATGCTTTCTAGGCCCAGGATTGAAAGTCTAGTCTCGTAGGGTCTTCTGTTTCGAGTGGAGGAGTGAAGGGCTCTTCTGGTGAAGTATCTTTGGACATTTTCAAGGGTGTTAATGTCTGAGATGCGATATGGGTTCCAAACGGATGAGCTGTATTCGAGGATGGGTCTGGCAAAAGTTTTGTAAGCTCTGGTAAGTAGTGTGAGATTGCCAGAGCAGAAGCTACGTAGGATTAGATTAACAACTCTTGAAGCCTTCTTGTGCTTGATTGTTTGATAACAGCTTTTAACAAATTATTCTCTGAAATCCTTGTCTTACAGGCTAATTCAATCTTTATACCTAGAAGGCACTTGGTTGGGAAAAGTTGGGAGAACTGTTAGCAACAATTAATCACTTCAAATATGCCTTTGGCCATGTGCATCTTGCATCATAAGCATTTTCAATGAATCTAAGATGAAACAGTTGCATTGCCAAACAATGCCGTTTGGCGAAACCAAAGGGAAGAGCCTTCTCGGTGGGGGCCCCAGCCTTTTGGAATCAGCTCCCCCCCCAGAGATTCGAACTACCCCCACCCTCCTCGCCTTTCACAAGAGTCTTAAGACTCACCTATGTCTCCAAGCTTGGGGTAATTAGATCGTGGCTCCCTCTGGCTAATAAATGTGATGTATGGCTGTGATTTGAATTTGTTTGATTGATTTTTAATATATTGGATTTTTATCTTATGTAGTTTTTAAATTCATTATTTTTGTCTTTGTATTTATTGTTTTATATTATATGCTGTGAGTCGCCCCGAGCCTTTGGAGAGGGGTGGCATACAAATCTAATAAATAAAATAAAATAAATTAAATATAATAAATTAAATATAATAAATTAATAATAATAATAACAACAACAAAATGACAACAGTAATAATAATAACAACAACAAAATGACAACAGTAATAATAATAATAATAATAATAATAATAATAATAATAATAATAATAATTTGATCTGAGGTGTGCATGTGACCAGGTGGGAGTGGCTTGATGATCATGTGACTGGGGGTGGCTTAAAGGTCATGTGACTGGCTTAAAGGTGGCCAACGTGATGTCACTCACGTCAAGGGTTTGGGTTAGGGTGCCTGGCCTCTCCTCGCCTCAAAGAGATACCAATTCCCTCTCTATTTACTATTACTGAACATCCAAAATTTGCTATTTAATTCTATGTATATAGGCCATATGTGTACATACATATTGCTCAAAGGCACACCAAAATATACATTATCTACTATATAAACTGTATGTGTATGTACACAAACGCTCTTCTAAAATTCTACACATTCAATCTCATTTACTGTGATAGGAAAAAGAGCTCAGAAGGGGTGGAAACCATTCACATTTTTTTCTACCAGTACTACGTACCTGACCGTTCCCGTAGGAGCCCATCACTGCTCAAAACCAATGCCTCCACAAACTGAGTAAAAATCCAGTTCTGGATGACCATCTGAAAGGACATAAGAAGAGCCCTGCTGAATCAGGCCAAAGCCCATCGAGTCCAGCGTTCTGTGTCCCACAGTGGCCCACCAATTGTCCATGGGGATCTTGAGCAGAAAGACAAGGCAAAACCCTCCCTTTCCCTTGACCCTCAATGAAGGGTACCCAAGGGAATCCTGCCTGCCTCAACCAACATAGAGGCAACACATGGACATCTGTTGTAATAAGGGGGAGAAGGAAGGAAGGAAGGAAGGAAGGAAGGAAGGAAGGAAGGAAGGAAGGAAGGAAGGAAGGAAAGAAGCCCATCGAGTCCAGCATTTTGTGTCCCACAGTGTTCCACCAATTGTCCTTGGGGATCTTGAGTAGAAAGAGAAGGCAAGACCCTCCCTTTCCCTGGACCCCCAACAGTGTTCCCTCTAATTTTTTTTTGGGGGGGGCGGAAAAGTATAGTGTCTGAGTGGCAGTCCCTTCGGGACTGGACGGCAGGGAAATAATAAACAAACAAACAAACAAACAAACAAAAAACCCACCCTGTTTTGCCTCAAAGAATTTCAAAATAAAATACTGTACTGTGTGTCTATAACAGTGAGCTCATAATAGGGCAACTCTATTAATAGCAAAATGCCACTTAAATAGTTGAGCTAGTTTCAAACTAGATTTTGATTTTCTTTCTCTCTTCCTTACTCCCATTCTTTTTCTTTTCCTTCCTCTCTTTTTTCTATCTGTTTCTCTCTCTTCCTCTCTCTCTCCTTCCCTCTCACTCTTTCCCTCTCGGCTTCTGGACAGGTTTGGAAAACTCTGAGTTGATGGTGATTTTTAAGTGAGCGATTGCTCACTGCTCAGCTTAGAGGGAACTATGACCCCCAACAAATGGGACCCAAGGGAACCCTGCCTGCCTCAACCCACAAAGAGGCGGCACATGGACACCCATTTCAATAACCACCGATACACTTGGCATCCATGAATCTATCTAATCCTGCCTTGAAGCTCTCCAGGCTGACAGCTGTCACGACCTCTTCTGGAAGGGAATTCCATCAACCAAGGACCCTCTGGGTGAAGAAATATTTCCCTTGATTTGTCCTCACTTTCTCACCTCTGAGCTTCAGGGAATGCCCCCCTCGTCCTAGTATTGTGTGATAGAGAAAATAATTTTTCTCTATCCACCTTTTCTATCCCATGCATGATTTTATACACTTCGATCAAGCCACCTCTTAAACGCCGTCTTTCAAGGCTGAAGAGACCAGGGCGTTGCGACCTGGTTTCATAAGGGAGGGGCTCCATTTCCTTGATCCTTCTTGTTGCCCTTTTTTTTACACCTTTTGCCTGTTTTATTTTTAACCAAAATTGAGGCTTTTTTGTCTCTCTTCCGGCTGCCTAGATCTTTTCCCCACCCCATTTTTCTGAAAAAAAAATGGGGGCAGCAAAAATGGCTTTATTCGGTGTATAAGACACCCCGACATTTCCACCCTCTTTTGGGATGGAGGGAGACGTCTTATCAGCCCTGTTTCAACATGTCTTTTTTGGGAGAGAATCTTTCCTGGCCCCGGAAACAACCGAACTGATTCCCAGGTAATTGCGTACATTATCCCTGGCGCTTTCGCCTGCAGCTCGCATTGCTAAACACGACAATTTGTCAACTCATCGTTGTAGTCCAAATGCTATCCCAGAATCCAACAGACAGGAATACAGTGGCTAGATTCGAGATACGGGGAAGTTCCTTCGGGTTTTGCCTTCTGTCAGCAGGAAGGCAGGTTTCCAAGAATTGTGACATTTCCAGGAATTAGGAGGCAGGTTGCCCAAATACCTTTGCACTCGCAATTTCAGAAGCTATTATCTCTTTGCTGCAGAAATAAAGTCACAATGCTAAATAACAATAACACCAGAGTTGGAAGGGACCTTGGAGGTCTTCTAGTCCAACCTTCTGCTTAGGCAGGAAACCCTACACGACTTCAGACCGATGGTTATCCAACATCTTCTTAAAAACTTCCAGTGTTGGGGCATTCATAACTTCTGGTGGCAAGCTGTTCCACCGATTAACTGTTCTGACTGGCAGGAAATTTCTCCTCAATTCACATTTGGAATATTGTGTTCAGTTCTGGAGACCTCACCTACAAAAATATATTGATGAAATTGAACGGGTCCAAAGACGAGCTGCAAAAATGGTGGAAG